>NW_015505512.1:890195-927961 GCF_001515645.1 Sinocyclocheilus grahami | reverse complement strand
ATATATATATATATATATATATATATATACAGGTGCATCTAAAAACATTAGAATATCGTGAAAAAGTTATTTTTTTTTACTTATTTAAAAAAGTGAAACTTTCACATATTACATGTACATTACATTACATGTAAAGTAATGAATGAAATAACATGAAATAAACACTCATTCAGAATCAGTCAGTCAGCAGATCCTCTTGTTTAATTTCATATTTAACATTTCCTCAAAACTTTTTTTTTAGAAAACTTTCCAATTTCATGGCCGAACAGACATCAACTAGAACCAAAAAAGCACAAAATGGGACCAAAAATTTGACACAATTAACCAGTTAGCTTTCTAATGATCAAAACAGTAAACCTTTTACGAAATCGGTATGGCGAATTCCTTTGTCTTTATGCTAAATTCAGCTGCAAATTTGGCAAATTTGGAGAAGAATGTTAAATGTGACCTCATGTTTTATTCTATCATGTACTGTTGTCTCCTTAAAAATAAATAAATCAATAGTGTGAGTAATACTATTTAACAACATTTATGTTTTTACTGTTTTAATCAAATAAATGAAGTCTTGGTAAGTATAAGTGACTTCTTTCAAAAATAGAAAAAAAAAATCACTGGGAATTTTATAATAGACCAAATTCACAATGGATTATATCAAGAGGGTTTATGGGAGTTAGTATACAATTTTGAAAAAGTAAATTTGAAAAAAACAAAAAATGCTTTGAAATGATTGTAGATATGGTCAGTTTTGGTGGTGTGAACTTTAACACATTTTCATGAAGCCTTCTTAGAAAAAATGTTGCCTTTTTATGACATGCACAGAATTTTATCAAAAAGCGAGGGACTCCGGAGATGTTTGGAGATGCTTGACTTAACACTCTAAATAGTTCTAACTGGATGTTCCGAATGATAAAACAGCAAATGACCCACCTTTCGTTGACCAAATATGCACAAGTGTGACGTAGAAATGTGTTGAAATCTGATGTGTGGAGGTGTGCCTCGGTGGGTCTGTCCTCTCAGGTATGACTTGGCAGGCTCCAGCCAGATAGGTGTGCAGGTGATGTGCGTGTCTTAGGGAAACACAGACACGGGAGATCTGCACAGCACATCTGATCAGCCCATCTTTAGACCTCACTTCCGCCCTCAGCGGCATCGGGCTATTTTGGAACTCGTTGGGGTTGTTTTTTCGCTTGTTGCAGTGCCGCTGACCTCGGCACAGTCTCTACGGTCAACGCCGAAAGAAAAGAGACTGAGATATTTAGTCATCAGTTTTCTCAGACGGCCTAGTTAATGTCTTTCACAGGCTGCAGTCAGAACACATTGTTCTGGTTGGGGAGCGGTAATGACCGCTGCCACTGCATTCTCCACTTTCATTACTGGGATAAATGGAGCAATGCACGCCATATCAGGGAAGGGAACAAGACTGGAACTCCTGAATATAAACAGCCAATTAATCCAAGCTAATTCTATTAGGAATTGAGCTAGCATCACGCAGGGTTGAAGCCCTGAGCCACCGAGCGTGGCGAGAACAGCGGCGATACCGTACATCGCTTTCATCCAGCTCATTTTGCCGGCGCTGAGGTTTAGCCTTTTCCCAGAGCAGATTAACGCCACCGTCATAAGCTGCGGTGAGAGCGTAAATAAAAAATGACGATCATTATATAGCAAAGCGTTTGCGGCTTTGGATTTATGAGGTAGTTTTAGCACTTCTGTGGGGGAAACCGCAGCGATGACGGTGCAGTGTTGCCGGCCTTTTGTTTGCAAGAGTTCTTGATAATGAGTCAATAGGCTCATAATCAGATCCAGGGAGGTATGTCCTACATCCGATTGCTGTCTCAGGTATGAACACTCGCATCTGGCCGGACTGGAGTGAAGGGAACCTACGTGGGAGAACACATGCGAGAGGCATCCTCCGTCACACTCGATTCTTATCTATAGACGTTACTTTTATTTATAAGGACAGCTATTTTTAAATATTTGTTCCCTCGATTTCTTATCAACCTCATTCCCTTGAGGTATGAACCATGTGTTGGTCAAAGAAGCACATTGGGTAATCTTTATTTTCTTTGATAATGAGGGGTGAAAGGTCTAAAGTATTTCACAGGCTGTTATTAGGAATCAATCAGGCAGATCGAAATGTCTGGAGGCTAGCTAGATGCTACTGCTGGGAAAAAGAGAGAGCACAGAAAATGACATGAAAGAAAGCATTTAAAGTCAACATGAAATTGCAGTAACATGTACTATATTAACCCTGGTAAACAGATAAAATCCCACCCTAGATGTTTTTTTTTTCTTGTGGAAAGTTTCACTTACAGATCCAACAGATTTATTGATGTGAAATCCATGCAGTGCTGTCAGTTTCAGTTTTATGCTGACGTTAACAGAAATGACTGAATGCAATGCGCTTTGCCTTAAAGTTGGCATGAAACTTAAAGCTGGTCACCACCAACTTTAGGAGTGAAGAAAAATGTCCAAGTCTAGCATTTGCCATCTATGCAACTACTGCCACAATTGCAGCCATTCTAATGACAACAAAACATGTATCTCCAAAACTTGCTTGTCAAAAAGCATGTGAACTTAATTTTGGTAAAAGGTTAATAATGTGATGACCACATGTATAGCCATAGTACCAACATTGACAGTGCAGTGTTTAATTATTTTCTTATTTCCTGAAAAGTAGCGGGTTTGGACCTATGATGTTTCCGTCCTGCAGTGATGAAATTCACAGATAAGGCATTCACAGTAAGACCAGTAATGTGTATTAAGAAAATTAATGGAGTGTATTTCGATTTCATGTTTTTAACATTTCACTGACCTTTTTTCCCAGGGGTCTTGGGTTTCATACTGACACCTGTTGGTATGGATGTATGAAGATTTTGTTTATTAAGCACTGCCATGTCCCAGCAGATTTGTCATACCTTTTGATTGATTCATTTATATCAACCATGCTACACACTTCAAAAATGGACATACTTGAGCTTAATAAAATGGCGGCTGGTGCAGGAAGGCTGTGTGTTGCATTCCACTGGTCTGCTGTGGACGGTGCAGCTGTTTCCTGGATGGAGGGATTTTGCCCTGTGGTGGCTGTAGCCGTCATGTTCGTTTTATCACTCCAGCAGGCATTGCTTGCTTAAACATTTTAGTTTTCCATTCATAATTATTCTGTTTGGACTGATGGATCACACACATGCTGATCCATACCATCACTCTGGATTCTGGACTGTTGACTCGGACTCAGAGTGCACCTTTAAAAGCATGATATTTGCAGCATTTACTATCTTTATTAATTCAATTCTTTTGCACAGATCTTGAAGTTATGAAACAAGTTTTCATATTATTTCATTGAAATGTGATAACCTCTGAAAATACACTTTTCTGCTGACAGAACAAAAACCTACATGTGCAAGGAAAATAGCATTATCTTCTAATATTACAGCCTGCTTTTCAACATTCAGTCAGACTCCTTGTGGATAAAACCACGTCCTGTCCTAAATAATTTCCTGCTAAATACCTTTATACGTCAGGTTACAGAAGTTAAAGTCATGAAATGCAGTTCCTAACCCATTTTACGCCTGTAAAATGTTTCTGAGATTCAGTGAGAAACATGTAGGACAATACTTGATTTTATCTGCTGGGAATGGATAGTTTGATAAAGGGGAGGGGCTAAAATGAGAGGCCTTGGTGACGTCATCAGAAAAGAAAAGTTGTTTTAGTTAAATTCTGAATAAAGATTATGAAGATTTTTTGATGAATCAATATAGATGTTATTAAGATATATTTAAATATCTGGAATAATGTGGATATTCTAAACGATCATGCTTACTTTCAGTGTTTTGTGAATGCTGTGTCATGTTGTCTTTAAAGTAGCAGGGAGTTTTATTTACAGGAAGAATCTGTCTCTTCTTATCGCTGTTGATTCTGGGCTGCAGGACTGTGGGGCAGAGTGAAGGCCGTTGGAAAAGTTATAGTGGTAAGACAAGTTGAGCGTAAGTACATTATGTAAAAGAGCAGGGACATACATTATGGAACATGCATACTACACGTCAGGTATGAAATATGTTCCCTGGTAACAACATTGTGAAGCAAAACAGCCCCCAAACCACGGTCACATTCCTTTCCATCCCAGCGCCCCACAGCCAGAACCCCCGACACCTCCCTGCGCCACACCAGCAGCCAACCACAGAGCCCCTCCCCCCTCTCGCCCCTCATTCCGCACCTCCGCTCATGCTTTACTGCTACTCGCTCCCTCTCTCTCAATTGCTTTATCTCTCCTTTGCTCGCTCTGATCTTGGCTGCCTTTTATTCTGCTTACTGTGTCTGGAAGTACACTGGAATAGAAAAAAGAAATGGAAAAGCAAAGCCTCCTCCTCTGCTTCTAGCACTTTGCCAGCTTCTATCTGGCAAGAAATCGCAGTGGTAGCATGACCCCAGAAACAGCCAATTGTGCTCTACTGCACTCAAAAAGAGAGAAGGAGGGAGATCAAAAATGAAAATTAGCTTGTGTTTTACTCACCCTCGAAGCATCCTAGGTGTATATGACTTTCTTCTTTCAGACGAATACAGTCGGAGTTACAGTATTAAAAGTTGTCCTGGCTATTCCAAGCTCTATCATTGCAGTCAGCGGGTGTTGCAGTTGGAACAGTCCTCAAGTCATCAAATAAAGCACGCGCATCCATAACAAAACGTGCCGCAGACGGCTCTGGGGGGTGAATAAAGGCCCCCTGTAGTGAATTCATGTGTTTTTGTAAGAAAAAGATCCATATTTCAAACGTAATAAACACTTTTCTCTCACTTCCGTTATCTGTCATACTGAAGGCGTTCCGGCGGATGACGCAGCACGTATACGCTGCGCGCACCTTTGAGATATGCTAGTCTCGCGAGTTTGTTTATAGGAGCAAAGGAAGCCAAGTTTCCTTACTTTAGCCAAGTTAAAACCAGTCTTCTCTTGGTATATATCGAAATCCTCTGACATTTTTCTTTGCAAATCCTCAGTTTGTACTTCTAATTCGTGACCGGCGTTTTGTTTTGTTCTCTCTCCACGTTCGTCACTAATCACGCAACGCCAACGTCCTACATCATCTTCAACTGCAACACCCGCTGACTGCAATGATAGAGCATGGAATAGCCAGGACAATTTTTTTATATAACTCATATAAAGTCATATACACCTAGGATGCCTCGGGGGTGAGTAAAACAAAAGCTAATTTTCATTTTTGGATGAACTCTTTAATGCAAGGTGAAGTACAATGGCAGACACAGCAATATAATAAAAGGAAATGCATTTATTCATAATAATTCTACCACTAGCTAATATAGTTCATTAGTGAATATAGAATATTGCTCTTTAGGTTGCTACAGTTGCAGAGCAACATAGAAATTCACTGCGTTAATATAAAATCCAACTGATGCGCTCTCACAGGTGTATTTATCAGCTTTTTTACAGCAGCTTTACTCATCAGTGTGTGTGGGTGGATGTGTGGTTTGTTCTGTCATTACAGAATAGGAGAAAATGAGATACAAGGATTGAACATTCATTTTATTGGTTTGGTTTATTAATACAGTGGTTATTTCAGCCGCACAGGCTTTTCACAGGGGAAACCAACAAATAAAATGAAACTAGATAAGTAGAATATAGCTTTCTGATAATCTGTGGCTCAGTCACTAGTCTCTTTAACAATTAGCAACAATAACTCTGCGTACCTGATCAACACAAACGATAAAAAACATATATAAACACGTAAAACAAGTACCGATGCTAATACTTCTTAAAATCTGGATCGTTTATAAAATGATTTATTTACATTCATTCTGAATAATTATAATTTGGGGGGGGGCATACAAAGACAAAGACAACACAAATGGCACTGAATGCAGGAAGGAAAGTAAAACACTGATTAAAGAAGACAAAATATAAAATATTATCTGTAGTAATTCGACGATTCCATAGTGTAATTCAAGTGCTATGAGTAGTAAAGGGTACACAGGTATAGACCCCCAATCCGCTGAGCGTTGTTGAGGAGGTTGTTGGCTCAAACCTCCTTTCAGTCTCACTCATGCAGTGAAAGTGGTTAGTACAAACATAGAGTTTAGCCCACCTTAATACAATACAAGCTTAATAGCATTAGCATCAAATCTGTGCTTTCATAAACAGAGGGTGTCTATAATCAGCACCGCTATGATTGTGCAACAGCGCACCAGAACAGTGGTCTAGCCAGGTCCGATAGCAAACACAAGGGGGTGTGGTCTGAGGCCAAAGCGTTGTTGTAATGGGTCTATTTGTGTCCAATGGAAATTCATTAGACTGGGCCTCCAACAGTCAACATGAGCTAAAAAGCTTGACAAGTTAAATCACTTATCACTGTGACATGTGAATCTCTGAGCCTGGACTACCGGTGACAAATTATAAAACAACAATTATTAGCAGCTTCAACTATAACGTATTTCAAAAATATAAAGGATCAACTTTTTATATAAAAATATCATTTATCTATGGAGGGCTGATACATTGCGGACGGGTTTGTAGAAGGGTTAGGCGTGTATATATATATATATATATATATATATTTATTTATTTAACTGTTCTTCTCTCAGAGCGCACAGGAAATGGTTCTCTGTGAGGATTTGTCAAGACATGAGCATGTTTCAAAGTTCTTTGTCCCATTCCCGTTCTTTGCTCGATCACTCCCATTTTCACTTTCTTGTGTCTCTCAGGTGTCTCTGTTAGCAGACGGTCTGCTGGCTGGACAGGGGACTCTCCAGAGACAAGCTTGTTGGAGACATGTCTGGACGAGACGTCTTAAACATGGACGAAATATAAAAGGCCTGTAAGGAAATGTTGAAGTGAGCACACAAAAAGTACCTTACACTCCCAGCTTCATAATAACGGTAATCTAGAGCATGTGGCGACGTGATTCTTACCACCCAGTACGCGGTCAGTCCTCCCTGCAGGAAGCCGGTCAGGACATCAGTGGGGTGATGGCGGTAGTCAGAAATGCGAGTGAGTCCTGTGTACACTGCTAACATCACCAACATGAACTGCAGCAATGGTCGCAGGAGCCGCGCCCCTCGCCATGACAAACGCGCCTGCAGGTAAAACTGTGCAAAGACAGGAAGTTTCAAGAATGATTAACATATGAGCTGATAAAAGAGTGTACAGACTGATAAATAAAGCTTAGAGTGTGTGTGTCTGACCTAGCTAAATTTCTGATGACACATTTCCTCAAAAATCGCTCGGAAGTTAGCTAAATCTGATAAACCTGATAAACCATCCTCAAAAGACTAAATAATGTGCTTATTTTAGTTCAAAAATGCCAATAGTGTAAGCCTGTTATTATAAATAGCCTAAGAACAAAGTCTGCATCAAATAAAAATCCACCCTACATGTATATATTATCTAAATGTATGTTATTGATCTTTAATCATCTTTAAATTAGCTTACAATACTTGAGAGACAATATTATTTAGGCCTTCTACAGATATCTATTTTCTGTATCTCCACCCTATCAGTGGAAGATGGTATTAAAAAGGTTCTGTTCCCAAATATAGTAAGCATCACAAACACCATCTTCACATTAAGTCCGTTCCAAACGTTATCTTGTCTCTGTAAAATTCCAAGGCAATAGAATGGACAATGCCAGAATATACTGTGACAAGCTTCATCCAAGATGCCAGAATTGTTGCAAAAATGTTCTATGTAATTAAAAATGTAATATCGAATATCAACATTTCTGTATGCTTTGTTTTTTATGCTGCTTTCACGTGCTTTCCCGCTTTTGAAATCGTGATTACAAGCTTGTCGCATTCAAGTGCTTTGTTGTCAAAAGAATAAAATGTAGCAATCCAAATACATGCTTAGTTGACTGTTTATAATACATACAACATGCTTCAAATGATTGTTCATATATATAAATAGGCACTACTTTAACGACAAGGTGATGTAGTTGTTGTTGAAAATAAAACTAATCAAGAATAGCACTGCCAGCAGCAATCGTTGTCCCCTCCACCATGTTAAAAGTTTATGGCCCGCCCAACTGGAAAACTCGTGTATCAAAATAATCTCAGAGTTTCCCTGTAGTAAATACGACTTGAGAAGTCATTAATGTCCAATTTCCGATTAGGAAGCTAGCATTGATGGCAGCATTAGAGTTTCCCCTTCAGGAACTCGAGCTGCCTCCATTGGACGGATTTGACACGTGCTTCAGAACGCGGTCACGCAAGGGCGTTCCCAAAGCGACTCGACGCAGCGTCTCGTTCCCTCGGGGAACCATGGTTACATACGTAACCTAGAGACTATCCTGTTGTTGACTTAAAAACTTGCAAACACCAAATTGAAATGAGTTGTGAAGTCGAGTTTCAAGGTTTGTGGGGCAGTTGAGTGAAAGAGAAATGTGAATGCTATTGAATATCATGCTTTATGATCGTTTGCAAGCGTTTTGTCATTTTTCCCCTTTTTGTGCCCCTTCCCCAGGCCAATACAGTGAGCGAGAGAGAGGGGTTTAACTGAAAGAAGCCTGTCTATCTCTCAGCAGGCCAAAACTCCCCCCCTCCCAGACCCAACCCACAACTAAACAAGGCCTCCTCTGTCTTCAGCTAGCTTTCACTTGCTCTCCCTCTCTCCGCTCATCTATTCATCAGGCCTCTGGAGAACATTCCCTCTTTCACTCAAGCCTTTCTTTTCCGCTTGAAGCACGATGCCTTTTGGGAGTTTTTTTGCGTTCTCAGAGCCTTCTTCTTTCAGTATGAGTTTATTTGTGTGCATTTGTGTGAGTTGAAGTTTGAGAGAGTTTCTTGTCAGTTGGAATTTTTTTGGCATTTTTCCCACATGGCAGGGATGGGAAGTGAAAGCTGACAACAGAAAAAGCTCCTCACCGGCATCCGACAGCAAGCACAGTCATTCAGCGCTACCCTGACGTGTGTTTGAGTTTGCGTGTTTGAGTGTGCATGTGGTAAATATGGCCACACACGGCGATACTCACTGCCAGGTAAAGCATGGTGTACATGGCAAAAGATGCATGGCCCGAGAAGAAGGACTTTCTGTTTGAAAAGAGCAGAAGGGAAATATTACCAACTAAATGTCATAATCTCGCAAATCATTAAACCGCTGCACTGCTTTATGGGCCATAACATTGTCTGCATGATGTTATATTAAGCAGTCACAAGCATACGTGTTATTTTAAGTAAATTCCTTTATATTTCCATAAAACATACAATGTGATCAGTCAAAAAACCTCCAGCATTTGCACTTGAAAAACTGTACCTTTAATTAATCATACACTGTAGCTCTGTTCCAAAATCTAGTGAGCCTCCTACCTAGGAAGCATCACTAGATAGAGTAGACAATCCTAGAATGCATTGCGACAAGCTGACCCTTGTGGCAAAATGTGCTTTGTTATACAGAATGTGCAGTTTTATAATACTTCAAATCTTTTAAAGTATATATTTATTGTGCTGTTAGCTTAGCAACATCGAACTCCATCAGAATCAGTTGCAAGTCGAGTCTTCCATGTGGAGTACTGTTTGTGTCATGCAAGTAAAATGTTACAAATATTCAGTTGTGAAGATCCGTTTTGGTTAGGATGCTGCCTATGTAGGTAGTATACAGCAAGACAACTCACTTAGGCTCCATCCGAATATGCATACTTCCCTACATATAGTAGGTGAAAAATATTGCATAAAAAGATAGTATGTTCGAATTCAGAGTATTTATAGTAGACAAATAGTACCCGGGTGACCAACTACTTCCGACGCGATTCTGATGTGCTCGTCTAATGGACACTTTATCCTATGAGGCCTTGTGAGCGGAGTTGTGAATGGCAGTGAAGCTTCACAATGGACACTGGTAGGTTACATGATAATGACAACCTGATGGATATAGTACGTACGGATTACCTTCATACTACACACATTCATACTACATGGTAGGGGTGGCCAACATCGATCCAGAAGAGCCAAGTCCTGCAGAGTTTTGCTCCAACCTTGATACTCACCTGCTGGTAGCTTTCTGGTAACCCTTAGACCTTGATTATCTTATTTAGGTGTATTTGATTAGGTTTGGAGCTGAACTCTGGTGGACTGTGGCCCTCCAGGACAGACATTGGACACCCCTGCTACAGTATATGGGGTCTCTAATTCTGCTCCTGGAAAGTTCAGTTCCAACCCTAACTTGATAATTACAGGCAGGTGTGTTGGAGCAGGGTAGGAACTGAAGTCTGCAGGAACTGCAAGTCTCCAGGAGCAGGGTTGGAGACCCTTGGTATAAATCAATAAGTACTCTTTCAAAAGAAGTAACAATGCAAATTTTGTACAGGGCCTAGGTTTTGGAACAGAGCTCATCTCATCTCTGTGCCTCCCATTAAACTCCTTGTACTTCACTTACCTGGCCTCCTCCACTATCTTGGATTTGTTCCTGCAGGTGACATCTGAGATGTAGGTTCCAGGTATGCAGTTGAGTGATTCATAGGTCACATTGCACGCCGACAGGAAGTGGGGACGGAGTCGGCCCACACTCAGCTTCGCCATGTTGGTCAAGGATTGCCCCACGCTGCAGCCAAACAGGAAGCTGCCCAGCTCCTTATATAGACAGGACACGTAAAGGTTGCGCACAAATGCCCTTGAGTGCACATCTCTGAACCGTACCCGGTAGCACTCTCCAACAGCAATCTGAGACAGACAGGGGACACCGCTAAGGTTACAGCCATGCAACACTGAGTTAAATACTAAGTATAATACTAAATAATAAGTCTCATGACGCCTAAAAATAATTCACAGCACCTCATACACATGCTCTCTTACACAAAGAGAAACTCTTGTTCAATAGTAAAGTAGATGAAAAGAGTAAATCAATAGCCTTCAGTATGGTTCACTTGGAGTACATAGGGGATCTTCTCTTTCAGGAAAACGCAAACAAATCTATTACACACCTGGATGGTTGCAGGCAGGTGTGTTGGACACGGGCTAGATTAAAGTGTAGAAATTAAGTCCTGAACACTACTGTAGCTTGCAGAATTCCTTATGGTATTTATGGCAGTGTGTGGGACTTATTCTATCCCCTTGTTAAACAATTACTAATTTAAAAATTAAACATTGTGGCAGTAGGTCACAGACAATTGCCAGATAAGTAAACCAGGATGTTGTTCCATATGGACGGGTGAACTCTCAAGGTATAAATCAGTAAGCAAATAGGTCATTTCCAAATAGAACTCTCCAACAGCAATCTGAGACAGACAGGGGACACCGCTAAGGTTACAGCCATGCAACACTGAGTTAAATACTAAGTATAATACTAAATAATAAGTCTCATGACGCCTAAAAATAATTCACAGCACCTCATACACATGCTCTCTTACACAAAGAGAAACTCTTGTTCAATAGTAAAGTAGATGAAAAGAGTAAATCAATAGCCTTCAGTAACGGGAGAACCGTGGGCTAATACTACTATGAACAGGACGTCTCGTAAAATACGAAAATGAAAATAATGTCATCAGTTACCCTCATGTTGTTTTAAATCCATACAGTTTTCATTCTTTCAGGGAACATCAAAGGTCAATTTAAATGTACTGGTCACTCTTTTCCACAGAATTACAGTGAAAATATAGCTTGAAAGCTTTACATAAAACACCATAGAAGTAGTTCTTCAAATAGTTTTTTTGAGCGAAATGGAAAAAAAAAAGTTATTATCTTGAACAATCTTGACTTTGAGTTCATGAGCGAAGTAGAAAGTATGAATCATTCTTTTAAATCAGGGGTGCCCAGACCTGTTGCTAGAGGGTCACTGTCCTGCAGAGTTTAACTTCAACCCTAAATTAAGCCATCTGAACCAGCTATTCACTGTCTTCAGTCTCACTAGAAATTTCCAGGCAAGTGTGTTGAACTCTATAGGTCGTTGGACCTCTAGGAGCAGGATTGGACACCCCTGTTATAAATGCATTAGTTGATCAAGTTCACAAAACCAGTGTAAATGACTGGTTCACAAATCATCTTTTTGAATGATGAATATAGACTACTAACACCTGCTGGTATGGAGAGTTATTTCTTCTCATGTCGGCGCAGAACGTACATGCAGTTTTGCTACTGGCTGTAGTCTATGCACTGTGTTCAAGTGCAAATTGTTCGCCTTGGTAACACGAGGCAACAACACGGTTTTCGTTACCACTAGTTCTTTGATTTGGTTTGGTGTGCCTGGGCCTTTAATAATTTTAGTTTTGCCATTTTTTACTTTATTCACATAGTACAGTTGGAGAGAGGTCAGGAAGCGAAGTGGGAGAGAGAGGGAGCCAGGATTGGTAAAGGACCATGAACTGGGATTCGATGTTTGGTCGCCTGAAGTGCAATTATGCCTACATGACGAAGCGCTGCCCAGAAGGCTATTGGTCCCAACAGCAATTAACAGCTTACTGGTGATAACTTAAATTTTGGTTTATTTTTTGCTCAAAGTTTTCTTATATGCTATATTCTTAAGGCTTCTGAAAGATTTAGTTACTTTAATACTTTAATGTTGATTTTGCACCCATTTTGATACTTAAAAGACTTTGCAATTCAATGGAAAAGAACAATTCTTGAAAATCTTTTGTACTTTTTTCTGACATGAGGTTGAGTAAATGAAGACAGAGTTTACACTCTTGGGTGAGCTATCTCTTTGTGGTCTTTCAACAAGTGATATTTCAGTTTATGTGTGTGTTCTCACCGTAAGTCCTGTGATTATGATGCCCCCGGCTGTAAGCATGCTGTCAGGAATGGCCTCACTTTCTATGTAAGGATATGTGATGCTGGTGTCCCCGCAGAAGAAGCCCCTCATGTACGGAGTCACCGCTTTGAGCTCACAGGCGAAGAATGGAATGGAGGCTGTCAGGAGAGAGACAGACGGGTTAATGTTTCTGTCAAAACTACCTGGAGGAATGTTCTTCTGTGCATTTTAGTGTTTCTCTGGCACCACAAGATCAGACATAGATACATCTTTAATGCTCTATTATATGCAATTAGTATCGCAAGTGCAGTTGAGATATTGAGAATGTCACTGTCTTCCTGATGAGAATCGAGATCCAGCCTAAGGAGCTGACATTCCATGCATATCTCTGGCAGAAAGAGTGAAGCAGGGGGTGGGGGTTGAAAGAGAATGACAGCACAGCTAGATGAGGCATGTGGAGAAGAAAAGACCCCAAAGAATACAGGATTGAGGTCAGAGACTATGAGGAGGAAGATGGAAAGTTTCTTGCGAGTTGTGCTGGGAATGCGGTAAAATGGTTCACTTGGAGTACATAGGGGATCTTCTCTTTCAGGAAAACGCAAACAAATCTATTACACACCTGGATGGTTGCAGGCAGGTGTGTTGGACACGGGCTAGATTAAAGTGTAGAAATTAAGTCCTGAACACTACTGTAGCTTGCAGAATTCCTTATGGTATTTATGGCAGTGTGTGGGACTTATTCTATCCCCTTGTTAAACAATTACTAATTTAAAAATTAAACATTGTGGCAGTAGGTCACAGACAATTGCCAGATAAGTAAACCAGGATGTTGTTCCATATGGACGGGTGAACTCTCAAGGTATAAATCAGTAAGCAAATAGGTCATTTCCAAATAGAAATCAGTTGTGGCTTAGCAGCAAGTGCATGTGCTCCAACACATTGTGTAGTTTAACATTAATATTAAATTTTTCTGATAATTAGTTTCATGTTATGGTCGATGCGTTATAGATATTAATTTGTTTCTTACAGACAACTAGATTTAATTTTTTTTTGCTTTCTTTGTTGCATTTTCTCCTTGGTACCAACATGTGCAAGTCACATGTAAGTAAACTGTCCTCTCATTGGTCAGAGTTCTCCTGTTTACGTTCTGGGATTCCACTCATTAGTTAGCTCTGCGATCTAGCTCCTTTTTACACACATTAGGGTGACCATACGTGCCATTTTCCCAGGACACGTCCTGGCCAGGATTTCTATATTGCCTAAAATATCTAGGTTTTGGCTTTGTTTGCGTGTGCAGACCGATTGGTGTATGACATCAAAATACCTCGAGAGCATTTTGAAAGCATAAGGAACCGTCTGTATGGTACTTTGATGTCATACACCGATCGGTCTGCACAAGCAAACAAAGCCAAAACCTAGATATTTTAGGCAATATAGAAATCCTGGCCAGGACGCGTCCTGGGAAAATGGCACGTATGGTCACCCTAACACACATACACATATACGAATGCATATAAGCCTTGATTCAATCAAGACTTCATCGGGACAGCATTCTTGCAATGCACCTGTTTTGTAGAAGAGCAATGACATTTTAAAATAAAGAGGTGCACTTTTATTTTCAACTGATAAGTAAGGTTCTTACACACAAAATCACATAATGCATTACCTATTATGAATTATGATACAGACTAACTCTTTAGTCCATTGGGTCGGATTGCTTTCTCACTGCAAGTGAGATTATTTCAGTTTGGCCAAGACCTCCTCATTCAGGTGATCTCAGACTGGTGTTGATCTAAGCATGACTGCCATGTTTAAATATGCCTAAACGAACCAAACTAAGGGAGAAAACGCACCAGTTTCTGCTCCAAACATGCCAGGTGTGAAAACACCCTCAATAAATAATTCATTTTAAGTACTAAAAGTGAGTTTAGGCTTCATTATATTATAATGTACATTTTAGCATACGATTTGTTAAAGATTGCATTTAACACATATTTATTAGCATTTTTAAAGTTTAACCATAGTGTTCAAGTGTTAAAAAAACTGGACATTAGCATGTAAAATTTAAAATCACTTATGAATTATTAGCAGTTGTAAAGAAAGATATTAATGCTATTTTAATAACTTCCACTAATTTGCTAATTTAACCATCTCTTCAAACCCCAAATGATTCCCATTCAGAGAGTGTTTTTGATTGACTAGTTTTCTGATGCTAAAAAAAGCATGGGCTTTTTGCTGTTTACAGAATCTAGTGTTCTCACTCAGGCAGGTGCCATTTCTCAGGACCTCTTTTCAGCGATATCTGTCAGGAAGTAGGAACATTTCATGTGTCAAGCAATCACTTACAACACCTTTAATGGATAGAGAAGTAGTGGCTAATTATTCATTATAGAATCATTACTGGAAATAAATGTGGAGTACACAGTACTGATGTGTAAATATAGATCTGTACTGGGAGTTGAGTATGAATATAGAAGTGATGAGTGATTCAGCTGTTGAGTTCTTGGTTTTTGTTCCCTCTCTCTCTCTCTCTCTCTCTGTTTCCCCCAGGCCCGGGGCCCGTACGGTCCCATGCCCTTGATCCACACAGAGCATGAGACTAATCATTAACCCTCCACTCTCTCACCCAGCTGGAACGAACCCAGCCACAAACACAGCCTCTGCCAGGGAATCTCTCAGTGTACGTGACCGCTCTTTTTCCAGGGCATAAGCACATGCTTGCACGCTGCAGGGGGACCGAAACAGATCCAGAGATGGAAAGAAAGTGCAAAGTAGGTCACTGTTGGCTTAAATGTACCAGCAAGTTCATGTAGACTAATCGTGATCATTCAACCACAATATTGGGTGTCATTCACTAATAATTTCGTATTTGTACGCACATGATAAATTCTAACAAAAATTCGCAACACATGCATACACCTTATTCTAATGTTAATGAATTCTGAGATTTCTAGAATGAGTGACCGCTCAATGTTACTAATTTGCATAAACACGCCCGTCTCCATATAAGGGCTTTTCGCACAATCTTTCCTTGCAGCCTTTTGGTACTCCTGTAATGAAAGTAACGACTTCGTTAGATCCTCAAGCAATGCCAAGTATGCCATTCTCAAAACCACAACAAACACTTTTTATGCAGTCAGTTTATATTAGCCAGTTGAACACAGCATATCTACGTTCTCATACAGAAAAAAAAAAAAACTCAAAGCATAAGCAATAAATCAGTTTATCTTAACATGATTATAAGGCCACCCAAAGTATTGGGTTTTGCGAATGTGTGGTTTCAGTTGAATTTTAGTACAAAATAAACTGGTGAATCATGCTTGGTTCGTGAAAGCGTTCATACTCAGATTTCACACACAAATGTACACATACACACTTAGTGTGTTAACTAAGGTCTCCCACACACTTCAGTTTTTGCTGCATCAACCAAATCTATTGATTTCAACAAAGATAATGTGTCACAAACACGTAGGAGCAAGAAATGCAAGGGTTTGCAAAAGGGATGCACCATCATGTGACCAAAAATTTTGTAATTTTGCTGTTGACCACTGAGAATTTCAGGCAGGCTGATCTAGTTGCTCATAAATCCAATTTGCTGTATTCCCACTTGATTTCCAGCATCTCTTTTTACATTCTTATCGCTCAAACGCCCCATAAGAGCCCTAACAAGCACACATACAGACCTGCATATCGAGACAAATGCTTATGAACATTCCCCCTGAAAACACTGATAAGTATAATCAGAATTTAACACTAAATTTGTACTGTGTACATCACTGACTGCTGCTTTTCTCAGAATAAGTGGAGGCCAAACAAAGATAAGGTGAGACGCAAAATCCTGCACTGCTGAATATGTAGAGGTGAAGAAGACATGCTGTTGACGAGATAGCACTGAGTTACACGTCAGCACACCCTGATCTGACCCTGATCCCGCTTTCGCTCGGTCTCACCGTAGCGCATGCTTGACATTTCATCCATGCTTTGGACAGGCCTGTACACTGTTACCCTTCAGGGTCCTCTCTGGGCCGGTCACATGTGTTTGTGTGTAATCGAGATCTCTATCATTAGCTCTGGTCACCATGCAGGATACAGATATGAAGGGCTGGTGACCAATCTCCTGTTCAGCAGGCTTTTAAACAGAGTTCCTACATATTCTATAAGGTAGAAGATTGTATACATATTTTAGACGACACTCATTCAGAGAATTTTTCCTTGAGATTTATTCTTTAAATGGTTATTGGTTGCAGGCCACACTTGAGGTAAGTCCGAGGTGGACTGGGACAAAAAAGGGTCAATGACATGGCACTCTTTTTTTATGATTTTTTTTGGAGAAGCATAAAGTCAGAAATCCAGTGACGCAACTGATGCCATCATGAAACAAGCCTCATTCAAAAATTATTGAAAAGAAAACATCTTGAAGTATTTTGACAGTCATTTGTTGTGTCTTATAATAAAACATAAACTATTTTAATAAAACGGCAACAACTGCTTATTCATATTGCAGTAATAATGAAAAAATGGTAACATGGTTCAACCAATAAGCAGAAATGGTACATTAGAGATACCCTCATGACCTTGCAGACCCTTGTGACTATTTGTCAGTATCAATAAGTCAAATAATTTTGCCTTTTTATGACAAGGTGAGGTTAAGTAACCCCCCAACCAAAAAAAAAAAGCATAATTATATTTATGAATGAATATAATGCTATCTGTAAGCAATACTTTTTAGCTTGAAAAAATATATATATAAAAAAAATAGTTACTAAGACGTGTGCATTCACATGTAATCAAGATGTAAGCAAAGTAAGTTATTATTTCCATAATTTTGGTGGTTGGACCCAGTGTTATTTTAGTATCATTGACATCCTATTATAGTGTTTATTGATGTGATCAGTTTTTTTTTCTGTTTCATTTTCATTTAAGGTTTTAGTATTTTTTGTGGTTTTGTCAGTTTTAGTAGTTTTTGTTTATGTATTTTTTTTTTATCTGTCTATATAGTTTTTATTTCAAAATTACTAAATTAAAATGAGATATGTTGCCTTGAAATAAAAAGTTTTTTGAACACTATTTCAGTTAATGTAGCAAATAAGTAACAAATGTGTTTGTTAATAGTTTCAGTTTTAGTTAACTATAATAACCCTTGTTGGATTGCATGACAGTTTAACATTGCCATCGATTAAACGTTTCTTGAAAATGATATAAAAGTTTGTCAAAACCATGAATGAATGGCATATGTTAAAACCAACATGAATGACTTATGATTTTTTTTTATTCTATCGTAGACACTAATATGTCATTGACCCATTATATAATTATATTGATTAAAGAGTCATAATAAATTGATGTTTATTGTTATGTGATGAAGACAAATTCTCACATTTCCGTATTCTGGAAATCACCTATGACATAATTTATTTTGTGTTTTTACTTGTTTAATTTGACACACAGTGAATGGTACTGCACTGAACATTCATCCCCCACTATATTTGTCTACTAGATGAAGAGCGGATGAGAGGGGCGAGCTGAGCTTAGAGCTGGTGCAATCCTGCGAAACTGCTGATAGAGTAGTAGACTGCGCGTCTGGGGACAACTGTGCCACGCTAGCAAGCATTATATCACCTATGCCAGAATCTGCCACTGCGTTTTAAATGGGCCGACTGACAATATTGAAACTTTTACTCTCATTAAAATCTTTGTAAATTTTCCTAAATCTTAATTTAATTTTGCAAGACACTCCACAAGTCTTCTTCTGGCCAGTTCAGCTTTCAGGAAAGTTGGCCAATAACTGTCTGCTTGGCAGGGATGGCAACTGTAACTCTGAACAACTTCTCACGTTCCTTGTTTGCCCGTGCTGAGGAAAGAGGTGAGGATAGCAATAATCTTCCAGGTGTGCTAATCCTCTTATCGGTGCGCGCTCACACTTGGGGCGGGTTGGGAAATCAGTAGAGAAACTGCACCTTAAACTCAGCCTCAGTTGAGCACACTTAACACACGGTGACCTTACAGGCCGTGTTCACGGTGGTCCATTAGCTCACACCCCCAAAGGAAGCTCCTTATCACCAAGACAGCATATTAGCCAGTGGCTAGCTGCTGTCAGCTGAGCTAATGATTAGCTAGATCAGTTGTGCTAAACTGGGTAACACGTACGCACCTCATGCAGACAGGTCAAGGATTGAAAATCAGTCCAACGGCGCCTGTCCTTGAAAGACCTCCTAAAAAGACTGACACACTTTCAGTTTCAGTTTATGCTTCTCAGTTTTTTCCTTTATTTTGGGCCAGTGAGAAAGATGGAAATGAAGCTGTAGGTGAAGAAAGATCTTTTTTTATTATTATTATTTAGTTCAAGAAACACTTCCTCATCATGTCATGTGGTGTAACTATCAGTTTTTCCATTATATCCTGAATACATGTGTGTACACATCTTAATCGTTAAAATAAAGAAATATACCAAAATATATCCGTATTTTTAAATATAATAAGGTAATAAGTATATTTTTTACAAATATTATGAATAATTGATTCATAAAATCATTCGTTTTTTGGGGAGTCGCACCACATGACATTTTAGAATCTGAACTAATCTTGCCTCGTCATAAAAATGTCAAATTATCTGATATTTGAAGAGACTGACACACAGTCATAGGGTCCATTCTATGACTTCATTTTGTTGGTTGCACCACATGACTTTGGCAGACAAAAGTTTTTCAAATATTAGTAAGAAGTGAAGTAATTTTGTTGAAATATAATTTTATTATTTAAAAATAATAAAATAAATAATAATAAAGGTTTGTGCTAAATACAGGGTTCACACAAGGTCCTTAAAATTCTTGAATTTAGCTTTTAGAAATGTAAGATCTGAAATATTTGGAAAATCACCTTGTTTTGGTAAAAAAGTGCTTACAATTGTTTAAATTTAAAACGAATTAGGGATATTACTCTTTATAATTGAGTCTCTATAACAGTTGATGGTAGCTATTGACTTCATTAGAATGTAAAATCACTGTGGAAGTCAATGGCTACTGTCAACTGTTTGGTTACCAACCAATATCTTCTTTTGTGTTCAGAAGATGAAAGAAACTCATACAGGTTTGGAACACGAGTATGAATCATGAGTAAATTATTTTTGGGTGAACTATCCCTTTAATGCAAGAAATAGTCCATTAAGAATATCATGTACTGTATGGTATGCAAATCCTGTGAAAAAATGGTTTTGCCTGTATGAACTTACAAATAATTTGTTTTTGTTTTTTTATGAGTTTTTTTTTTTCTTGATTATGATATCAGAAAAGTTTATTACCCTGACAATTGTGACTTTATTACAAAATAATGTTAATTCAGAAATGTTCATAAAATAAGAGGTCTAATCAAGTCATTGTATGTGTTTGGCCTTCCGAAAGTAGATGCATTTAGGAATCTTTAAGATTACTTACAACAGAACAGCAATGCATTTTATGGACGACCGTTTCGTGAACCTAGGAGAGGAGGTCATTCTGACTTTGCTATGACAATCTGGTGCTTCTGAATCAGCTACTGTTTTGTTATTAGTTTAAGTATTTGCTGTTGACTGCTCAAATGCAAAGTTTTGCACATCGTGTGTGTGTGTGTGTGTGTGTGTGCGCGTGAGAGAGAGCGAGAGGGGGGGTGATCACATCAGTCAGCTGTCTTAACCGTGGCTTGTGTACTGCAAATACATACCAGCTTCTTCACTGTGTCTGTCACACGACTCTGTTCCCCTTTCGGGCTTGAACTGATGGTAAAACTAATGACATTATTTACTGTCTTTACATTTATTTTGAAAGATGAAGCTCACAATTATGGTAAGGGGCGTTACATTTCCGACGAGTGCTTGCGGTGTTCAGCCAATCACAATGTACTGGGTCAGCTGGCCAATCAGAGCAGACTGCGCTTGTCGGAAGGAGGGACTTTGTAGAAAACGAAGCGTTTGAGAGAGGCGGGGCATAGAGGGCCTTCAAAAATGTACAGTATTTGAAAAATAATGTGTTTTTTGAACATTAAAGCATGTCAACATATTCTGTTACACCAAATACACAAAATAATGATCTTTAAAAAAGCATCATATGACCCCTTTAAACACGTTTTAATAACGCATCACTTCACCAACCAAGATATCAGCTCAAAATTAGTAGTTCTGCAAAACATGCAAGGCTAAATGAGATAGTCACTGAACACGTATCAGGTGTCTGCTGTCATTAATGCTTCCTGTATCAGTGACACGTCTATTGAATTCATTTAAGGAACAAGGCCAGAGGGGCTGGTGTGTAAAAAAATCTATGCCGTTCTGGACTATTGTGTAAAACGCAGCGAAACACTTCCATTAACACTGAGGGACGATGTCAGGATCAGTGACCCACCCTAGCAGACTCACTTATCTAGAGGACATCGCTAATGGATCCGCACTGTAATGCAATAGCCCATATCCACCGGTCTCTTTACTCAGCGTTGATAACCTAGACCCAGTCGATGCTATCGATTGAGGTACATTCTACATGCTGTTCCATTAACGCGCCAGCGTGCCGGTGGAGTAGCAGATCAACACAAGTCCATTAGCAGATCACATCCAAAAAGCCATAGCCCAGAAATCCTGGAATCCCGGAGACAAACACAGCCGTGATTCAGTCCTTACCGAGAAACATGCCGCAGCCCGGCTTTACCCAAGCCCAGAGCAAACACGCTACACACAGTAGACAAGCGGCATACATGAGTCCAAATGAGTACTGTGAGGTCACTTCAACCACAGCTACAGAGCTTCACAACAAACCTCCAAACCACTGGCTGGCCGCACGTAATCTGTCAAGCAGCTGCGAGCAAACTTCTACACCTGGCTGGAGGAGAGCATACAGGGAAGATGGATGGAGAACGTGAGAAAGCAGGCCAGAAAAGATAGGAAATAAACAGCACGAGCAACTGCGTGGTGTTGCATAATCTGCTCTTGGCCTGGGCCATTTTTCAGTCACAAGAGCGAGGGAACAGAATATTAGATTCAATTCGTGCCTTGCTCGGAAAGAAAGGATCTGGTTCTAATTTACACTTCTGAGCGCCACAGCCCAGAATGAGCTCACCGTGAAAGAATAACAATAAAATAAGATGGAACAAGAGACAGAACAACAGCGGAGAAGCAGGGGAGAGAATTGCTCAAAAAGCAGCTGGGGCGTGTTTCTTTTTTTCCATGTAGCTCATTTGTGTTGGTAATTGGTAGTAAACAAAAAAATGCTATGCACTTTCCATCAACTTTTCTGTGGTTACTAAAGTCATTTGCAAAGCTTTGTGTGTGTGTGTGTGTGTGTGTGTGTGTGTGTGTGTGCATTGTTATGATGTTGCTAGTGTTCTGGGTGGTTGTTAGTGTGTTGATTGTAAGATGTTCTGTGTTCAACTCACCCAATTCTGGTCATGAGATATGACTATGGTCCCTCCCTGTTTTCACTCGTTTTAGCATCTACCAGACAAAAAAACCAACTACTTAGAAAAGCAATAGAACATCTCTTTTCATCGTGATGTAATTTGAGATGCCATTCAAGTAAAGCACTAAAGTATATTTATTTATTTTTGTTATATGACCGTCACACTAGGTCTGGACAATAATTCAATATCAATATGCATCGCGATATAATTTTTTTTCAATAACGGTGATATGATTTTTAAACACATTTCTGATATTTCAATATAAATTACCAGTGTTTCCTATACATTGATTTATTTGTGGTGTTTGATTTCGTTGAATAAACATGAGCACTGCCCTTTTCAAAATCATAACACGGCGCGGGTGTTTTATATGAATGTATCTCTGAAGGGAAAGAACTGTCTTCAGAAAAGTTTCGATGACATTTTAATTTTTATCTGATAAAGTAGCGTTCATGAGCGGAGCTGCTTTGATTACAGCCGTTACTGGGGAAACCGCTAGTTCTACCGCTCTCAAAGCGCATCCTGCTGACAAAGAATCAGTTTGCATTTTCAATAATAAACCCGTCTCCAGCAACATGTTTTCCTTTCTCTTTGGAGTGTTACAAGCTCTTGGTGCATAAAGAAGATCGGTAAAGTTGCAAAGACTAAAGTCTCAAATCCAAAGAGATAATCTTTATAAAAGTTAAGAGTCAACCACGCCTACCTAAAATGGCTCGTTATAACAGGCCCCCACATGTCTATGTCACGATGTGGAAATATTAGCATAATGCCGCCCAAATGTGCACGCAAAGAAAGAAGGTGTGGTTTCAGGAACAACATTTTCTGTTACACCAAATAATGATCTTTAAAATAGCATCATAAGACCCCTTTAAAAAATTCTCTTCTGCTCACCGAATATTTTAAATATTCAAAAATCATTTTAATATACTGATTTGCTGATTATCAATATTTAAAACAGTTGAGAATATTTGTATATTCTTTGATGAATAGAAAGATCCAAAGATCAGCATTTATCTGAAATAAAAAGCTTTTATAACATTATATGCTATTCCATTCAAAAGCTTGGAGTCAGTATAATTTTTTTTGGGGGGGGGAAGAAATTATAGAAATTTTATTTAGCGCTGCAATTTTCTTTTATTTATTATTTTATTTAGCAAGGATGCTTTAAATTGATCAAACAGATTATAATGTTACAAAAGATTTCTATTTCAGATAAATGCTGTTCGTGTTCGGCCAATCACAATGCACTGTGTCAGCTGGCCAATCAGAGCAGACTGCGCTTGTCAAAGGAGGGGGCTTTGTTGAAAATGACACGTTTGAGAGAGGCGGGGCATAGAGGACCTACAATAATGTACAGTATTTGAAAAATAATGTGTTTTTTGAACATTAAAGCATGTCAACATTTTCTGTTACACCAAATAATGATCTTTAAAATAGCATCATAAGACCCCTTTAAAAAATTCTCTTCTGCTCACCGAATATTTTAAATATTCAAAAATCATTTTAATATACTGATTTGCTGATTATCAATATTTAAAACAGTTGAGAATATTTGTATATTCTTTGATGAATAGAAAGATCCAAAGATCAGCATTTATCTGAAATAAAAAGCTTTTATAACATTATATGCTATTCCATTCAAAAGCTTGGAGTCAGTATAATTTTTTTTGGGGGGGGGAAGAAATTATAGAAATTTTATTTAGCGCTGCAATTTTCTTTTATTTATTATTTTATTTAGCAAGGATGCTTTAAATTGATCAAACAGATTATAATGTTACAAAAGATTTCTATTTCAGATAAATGCTGTTCTTCTGAACTTTCTATTCATCAAAGAAACCTGAAAAAAAAATCTACAAATTTTTCAACATAATAATAAATGTTTTTGAGCAGCAAATCAGCATATGATTTCTGAAGGATCATGTGACTGGAGTAATGATGCTAAAAATTCGGCTTTGAAATCACAGGAATAAATCACATTTTAAAATATTTTCAAATAGAAAACAGTTATTTTAAATGGTAAAAAAAAAATCGAAATGTTACTGTTTTTGCTGTATTTTGGATCAAATAAATGCAGGCTTGGTGAGCAGAAGAGTATTCTTTAAAAAAACAAAAATCTTCCTGTTCAAAAACTTTTGACTGGTAGTGTATAATAGTTTGAAATAAGGTAAACATAAATTTATTTGTGCTGGGTTTTTTTTTTTTTATATTATATAGTTTTATAAGAGGAGGTTTCATAGACTTGGAAAATTCATTTTTCAGAAGTTTGTAGGTACAGACATCTGTTGTGTCTGTTCTTGGCAGTTTTGATGAGGCTTTTTTTTTTAAATATGAAAAATTTTCATATCGATATCGGAATTATATCGTATCGACTGAAATTAAGAAATATATCGTGATATAAATTTTGGCCATATCGTCCAGCCCTACGTCACACTAAAGCTGTCATAAAAACCTTTTATAATGCTTTTAGCCTTTTTTATAATACTATTATTTTATTGTTTTATTTGTCCCAGACCCAAAATTTCAACCTTAAAATATGAATATCCATTATATACTGTATTTAAAACAGTGTCTAGGTAAATCTAGGTAAGTATCACTTGTGTACAGAATATTTTTATTGTATCATTTCCAGTCAAACTTTGAATTGTTAAATTCTACAAAGTGTGAAAATATTGTTTAATTGTGTGTATTTAGTATACATTAAATGCTAGTGATGCAATTAGCCTTGGCAATATAAAGGTGCTGTCTATTTTATTCCAAAAATATTCAAGATGATGTTTCTCAGTCATGTATGTCAAACATACATCATTTGGAATGTGGTGAAAATGACATTTGTTAATAATATTAATTTTTTTATTAATTAAGAAATACACAAACAAATTACAGAATTCTCTTGTGATGTATGTACACCACCTTTCAAGTTTCGGTCAGTAAGATTTTTTTTTTTTTTAATTCAGAAAGGATGCATTAAATCGATCAAAGGTGACAGTAAAGACATTTAACATTTGACATTTAATGCTATTCCTTTGAACTTTATAATAAGAAGAAATTATTTTCTGGGCAGCAGATCAGTATATTAGAATGATTTCTTAAAAAGATCATGTGACACTGAAGACTGAAGTAATGATGCTGAAAATTCAGCTTTGTATCACAGGAATAAATTACATTTTAACATATTAAAATAGAAAAAATATATATTTTAAATTGTAATAATATTTCACAATTTTACTGTTACTGTATTTTTGATCAAATAAATGCAGCCTTGATGAGCATAAGAGACTTCTTTTAAAATCATACAAATCTTTCCAAAGCCATACCTTTGAATGGTAAACAGTATACAACACTGTTAAACTTTGTTACTGTATAAACGAAATAAACAATTGAGACATTAAAAGTATTTTTACTTTCTAAAGTCCACAAGGATGGAAGTTTCCATAGTTGAAAAAAACAACCAAATACATGGAAAAGTAAGCGATGCTTGCCTTAGCAAAGACTAACAATTAGCTAAACAGTCGAAAAAAGCCCTCAGTGTTTGAGGGGATGGAGCAAAGAACGAGAAGAATAGTGAGTGTGAGAGAGAGTGAGAGTTTGCCAGACGGAGGCGATTAGTGGCGGTTCTGGAATGTGAGGTCAGTGAACGAAGTTTAGCTGAGACCTACTTTGTAAACAGGGCCCTTCCTCTTCATAACAACACACACACATACACATCTACACAAACACCTCATTATGACAATATACACTTATTCCCGCAAAAACTCCACACAAACACCTCATCACCGCCAGCCTCTACCCAAGCATCCATACATTCATTATATAAAACGCCTCAACAAACTATACAAAAAAACACCCCGCTGACAAACTTCACCATCAAAATCACCACAATACTGGGAGTCGGCTTACAAAACACGGTTGCAGAAACCACTGGTTCCACACGGATGCACTAGCATGCAGACACACAAACACCTCTCAAAACCACAGCAACCGCAGTGTCAATATACAACCACATGGATATCGACTCCAAGCAAATGCAGACTAAACCGACTGCGCCTTGCACGTTCACATACACGCAAGCGACCCCAGACGGCCTTGGACTAGCTATATAAACAAAGAACAGTGGAAACCCAAGCAGGTAGACAGTCTCTTCTCTGCATGAAACGAAAAAATTTACAAGCACAAATATGGCTGACTAATGCATTGAGGCAGACGGCGCTAAAAAAAAAAAAGACAGGAAGTTTTCTGGGAACAAGAAGCAAAACATGTTCTCTTTATCACAGGAAGTGAGTGGGATGAAATTACCCACCTAATCTTGTTTAATCTCCGTCTTTGTCTACCTTTTCTTTGCAGTGTCTTTCAATCAGATAAAAAGAGCATTTGTGGAAAAATATGGTCAGGTGTGCATGAGTTAAGAGTCAGACAAACACACACACAGATGAGACAGAGCCGTACAGATGATATACCCTCTGGCACTGCGGCTGTGTTTTAGATCACAGGACCATCATCCACTAAACATCTAATTGAGCTAAAAAAAAAAAAGACAGGAAGTTTTCTGGGAACAAGAAGCAAAACATGTTCTCTTTATCACAGGAAGTGAGTGGGATGAAATTACCCACCTAATCTTGTTTAATCTCCGTCTTTGTCTACCTTTTCTTTGCAGTGTCTTTCAATCAGATAAAAAGAGCATTTGTGGAAAAATATGGTCAGGTGTGCATGAGTTAAGAGTCACACAGATGAGACAGAGCCGTACAGATGATATACCCTCTGGCACTGCGGCTGTGTTTTAGATCACAGGACCATCATCCACTAAACATCTAATTGAAGCTATTGTCTGGAAGAGCGTCTGTTTGGGTAGATGGGCAGAGCTGATCTCTGTGAAGAGAGAGAGATAGCTCAAGGGGTGACATTACTCTTTCTGTTGTTGGTTGGTGTTCTGTTGTGTCTACCCTGATGAGCTCACAGCCTCACACTAAAGACAAATCACACCAAGAACAAAGACTCAGCCCTGGAGAGGAAGACAGGAGCTACGCACGCACAAACAAATACCAAAGCTACAGCAGTCTTCAAAAGAATGATTACCAACAGAGCCTGAGGAACCTTTATAAGTTCTTATAATGTCACAGAACATTTTAAGTTCCTATGATATCACAGAACCTTTTTAAGTTCCAATGATGCCATAGAACAGGGATGCAAAACTCAGTTCCTGGAGGTTGCCACAGCCCTGAAGAGTTCAACCCTAGGTTTAACCCTAATTGAACGTACTTATCAAGTCCTTCAAGCTTATTTGGAAACCACATGGCATGTGTGTTGGAGTAGGGCTGGAACTAAATTCTGCAGGGCTGCGACCCTCTTGGAACTGAGTTTTGCATCCTTGCCATAGAACTTTTTTATGTTTTCATGATGCAACAGAAACATTTTCGGTTCCTATGATGTCAAATTACCTTTTTAAGTTCTCATGATGTCACAGAACCTTTTTTAAGTGTCATGATGTCACAGAAACTTTTTAAGTTCTCATGATGTCACAGAAACTTTTTAAGTTCTCATGATGTCACAGAAACTTTTTAAGTTCTCATGATGTCACAGAAACTTTTTAAGTTCTCATGATGTCACAGAAACTTTTTAAGTTCTCATGATGTCACAGAACCTTTTTTAAGTTATCATGATGTCACAGAACCTTTTAAAGTTCTCGTGATGTCACAGAACCTTTTTAAGTTCTCGTGATGTCACAGAACCTTTTTAAGTTCTCGTGATGTCACAGAACCTTTTTAAGTTCTCGTGATGTCACAGAACCTTTTTAAGTTCTCGTGATGTCACAGAACCTTTTTAAGTTCTCGTGATGTCACAGAACCTTTTTAAGTTCTCGTGATGTCACAGAACCTTTTTAAGTTCTCGTGATGTCACAGAACCTTTTTAAGTTCTCGTGATGTCACAGAACCTTTTTAAGTTCTCGTGATGTCACAGAACCTTTTTAAGTTCTCGTGATGTCACAGAACCTTTTTAAGTTCTCGTGATGTCACAGAACCTTTTTAAGTTCTCGTGATGTCACAGAACCTTTTTAAGTTCTCGTGATGTCACAGAACCTTTTTAAGTTCTCGTGATGTCACAGAACCTTTTTAAGTTCTCATGATGTCACAGAACCTTTTTAAGTTCTCATGATGTCACAGAACCTTTTTAAGTTCTCATGATGTCACAGAACCTTTTTAAGTTCTCATGATGTCACAGAACCTTTTTAAGTACTCATGATGTCACAGAATGTTTTGAACTTTTCATGTACACAATACATATGTACATGCCACAAGAGAACCTTTTTTAGCAAAAGTAATGTCACAAGAGAACCTTTATAAAGCCCTGTTTGAACAGGACTTAGGTACATTTGGGTTTCACATACTTACTTTTTAATCCCTTTCTTATAGAGCCTCTGCAAAAATTATTAAGCAAACTACTTACTGTGTTTCAGCTAACTCAGGGGTCCTCCGAGACAACTAATCCCACCAGGATAGGAATGTCTGTGAATGCAGTTTTTCTGTCACAATGCTTCTCATTTATTTTGACCTTCATCAGATTCCCTAACAAAAGCTAAATTTCTTCTTGTGTTGCCAGGACAGCTTCATCTTTCTTTTGTTACCAAAAAGTACTATGCTTGGCTGTAACACAATGCACACTGAATCATATGGCCAAGTTAAGAACTCTACACAGAAAAAACTCGCTTGTGGTAAGAAGATACTTCTAAACATAAGTTGATACCAAGAAAGAGTGCACATCTACTTTAACATTTCTGCATCTCTATGAAACACTGCCAACTTTTCCTATATACCCTTCAAGCAATTTAATAAATGCTTTCTTCACACCTAAAAATAATGAATCTGTCAGGCAATTGAGGTGATGGGGAGCAGAACCACAGGGAAAGATGAGTTGAAGCTTGCTTGAATTTTCCTCTCTGACCCCCCACCACTAGCAATCCTGCGTCTCTGGTGTTACTGTAGCCGAGTCCAGACATGCGTCCTCAGGCTGGGGGGATATACTTTACCCTGTCTTACAACACACTGTGCACAGGAGACATTCAACAGCTGAGGGGTCAGCGGTGCCTCCTGACTCTTTAAGAGTGTGTGTGATTTTGAGAATGAGGCTGTGTTGAGGCAGGTCAGTATGGAAGCTTATTTGCACCATGGAATAATATAGAAAAGGTAATTGCAACTTTAACTCAAAATTCTGAGAAAAAAATCAAAAAACAAATTTTCTTTTATTTATTGCAAGTTTATATCATGCAGCTGTGAAATGTAAACTCAGAATTCTGAGAAAATCAGAATTGGGAGAATTAACCCTCTAAGCGCCAAAGTCGCAAAATTGCGACAAGACGTCATACTTAATCAAATAGACTGTAGTTCCTAACATGGTGTAATATCTCATTTGTATTCCCTACCACTAGATGGCAGACATGTAGTACTTCGATTCTAGACCAAAATTACGTCATGTTGCTATTCAAAGTGTTTGAGGAAGTAGCAGAGCAAGTGAGCTTTCGTGAGTTTTCGAGTTCAGTTCATAGCGTGCGGGTAAGCTGTGAGATTTGTGAGAGAAAATCGCCAAATGGCTAATAAAAAGTTGTACTGTGAGGATGTGTTGCAAACGTTATTCGCCGATTCTGACTCTGAAGGGGAATATTTGCCTTTTGGAAATGACGATCGGTCGTCTAATAATCGCGCTTCTCCTGGTGCATCTTTGCAGCGCAGTGGTGCCGCCGTGCAAGGCGAGTGTGTTCACGAAGCACAAACAAGCGATCATTTCAACCCTTTGCCCAACAGGGATGGGGGTGGCAGGGCAATATCTATTATCTCCTGAATATTACTGATGAACTGATCAAAAAGTAGGCTACTGTTCACATGCGTTTTACTACTATATAGTATAGTAATAATTTAGTACTTTCTCCAGTTTTATTGTTGGTTTCCTCTTTTCTGATCATTTGGAATGAGGATAAAAATACACACACACAAAAAAAAAAAAAAAACATGCAAATAAGTTTTTGAATTAAAATTAATTCAATATCTATTATTTCCTGAATATTATGACATTCAAGAGGGCCCCCCCCCCGATGACATCATAATATGCAAATTAGATGAGTATATTTACACCCCACATAAACTTTCGGTCATGCCCAACATTTTTCTAATTTACAGTAGTTCTCTATCTTTAAGCCCTTTCAAGCCACAAGCTTTTGAAATCTTGATGTCAAAATCCAGCATTTTCCCAAAAAACACTGGCGCCTAAAGGGTTAAACTCACACTTTGTACTTCTTTCGCAAAATAGCAAGTTTATATCAAAGAATTTAGTTATCAATTGCAAGATGTAAACTCACAATTGTGTGGTATGAATTCACAATTTGGACTTTATTTCTTAGAATTGAGAGTTTATTTTCACAAATTTGTGTGAGTAATTAATTGCGAGTTGAAACTCAGAATTCTGAGAAAATAAATCAGATGTGAGATGTAAACTCACAATTGCTAGTTTATATCTCAAACTTTAGACTTTTTTCTCCGAATTGCAACATCTCACAATAGCGATTTATTAACTGTGAGATGTAAACTTAAAATTCTGATGAAAAAAGTCAGAATTGCAAGGCGTAAACTCACAATTGCGAGTGTTTTTTACTTTTTTCTCAGAATTTCACGTTTATATCTCGCAAGCTTATATCAGACCCTAAAAAAAGTTGTGTAAGTTATTAACTTTGTGTAAGTTATTGGCTTGGCAAAAGCTGATGTTATATTGAGCACAGCGATAGTTCAGTCAGGACAGGTAGGCATAGTGCTGCGTCAGCTGACACATCTTAACCCTTGTATTACGATTTGAATGGAGCGGGTCAAATTGATCCTAATTGCCTTCAATCCTATTCCCTAAATATCACATTATTAAAAACAAGAAGGAATCAGGTATGAACAGAAAAAAAAGTAATATCAGTATTTGTCACACAGTGCAAAAAAAATTATATCAAAAAGTATGATTTTTAAAAATGTGTTTAACCACATTTTTTAACCCCTTAACTGTTACCGTCCCACTGGTAGAGTTTAATTCTATATTACTATATTCTATACTACTATATTACAGTTAAATCCTAATCTAATCATGACAAACTATATATCGTTGGAAAGGTCTAAGACTCCTACATAGAAATTGTATCACTGTTTTTTGTTACAAATTATGTAGGAACAGTAATAGATTAATTTATGACAAGAGTGCACCTCAAAACATATACTACATCATAATAGGAGTTCTGACCTTTGTCACAAAAATTATTTTTCGTTACATTTTTTTCTATCACATGTTTTAGTAATCATCATAAATTATATATCATTTGAAAGTTTAAAACCTCTAAATTCACCCTGTGAAAACCATTTTGCAATTAGACATTGTGTTACCATGAAAATGGTACTTTAAAATATTTTAGCGGGCTCCTCCCCCTTAGTGGGGGGGTGTCATTTTACAAAATGTATTATGGTCTTTTAGAATCAAAACTTTTTATAATCTTGACAAAATACATATCGTTGGAAAGGTCTGAGACTTAAGATTACATATACGTTGGTTATTATTTTGTGATAGAAGTAATATTGAGAGAAAAAGTTATACATTTGTGACAGAAAACTTGCATAAAAAAAAACAATGGAGTTTGAATGGCACCCGGTGGCTAGTTTTGGTATAACACCTAAACAAAATTGCATAGGAATCTAAATTTTTTTATATCAACTTCAAATTTGGAACACAACTTATTTAGACATGTTCATGACCCTAAATGAGAAAAAGTCACAAAAGTCCTGGAAGAAAATGATAAGTTAAATAGTATTTCATATACACTGAAAATAGAAATAATAGCTCACTTTTAACATCTGAGTCTGAGAAAGTCTTTTTCAGCACTGAAAATAATGAGAAAAAACTCATCAGCAAAACACCAACATAACAACATATACCCAAGAAATATATTTAATTTGGGTCTGTACAGTTGCCTAAAAAAGTGATCAAAATCGTCAGAAAATTATTCACGTGCACTTCAAAACACATCAGTGTATCCTCACTTTGCATGCATGTTCATGGCCCTAAATGAGAAAAAGTCACAAAAATATCAAGAATAAAATCACAGATTAACTGGTATCTGGTATTTCCAACAGCTCGAAAATCAAAATGGGTCAAATTGACCCGGAACATAATACAAGGGGGAACTCGTCTGATTGATTCAAAGAGGTAGAGAAGAGCAGGGGGAGTCATTAGTTCATGCATTCCTCTGATACGGTTGAGACCACAGTAAAAGATAGGCAGCAAAAACAGACAGGAACAGACAGGGCTGCATATTTTCAGAGCATCATTTTCAGTAATAGAGCTGTGGTAATTGTGCTACTAACTGCCACTCATTTGCTCCTCTCATGCAAAAAACCAGTGTAATCCTCTAATTTGTTATGTCTCTCGGCAGGATTCACTCTGGTTTCCTTTCACTCATGAGGGAGACGAGCTGGTATCATAGATCTCAGCCAGCACTGTCCTTTAACCTCTGACCTTTCACCAAATCCATAACAACAGTATTAATCCACCAGCAAACTCACACAAACTCTCAGTCTCTGACGGCCCTGGGCGGTTTCCTCATTTAGAGCTGTAACCTTGTGTACAGCTGAGAGTTGGCAGGCTCCAGCAGGCTGCAGTGGATCAGCGTTGAGTAGCTTAGAGCGAGTCTGATGCTAGACTAATGCACTTTAGCCAGAGGGGAGAACACAGACAGAGATAATGGCAGGGTGGTCTCTATAGTCATTTATTGAACAAATGAGGGCCGATAGTACAACTACACCCCCTCTGACAGGATGATTATTTGCTAATAAAACAGGTGTAAAGCTTTATGAATTGTGTGTGTGTGTATATATATATATATATATATATATATTTGTGTGTGTGTGTGGAGGGGGGGGACTGTTTACATATTTCATTATTTCTTAATATAAGAATAAATTATATTATATATAATAATTTATTATACATGAACATAAAACATACAAAGCCTAATATAAATAAAAGGTAATTGAATCAATCTAAAGCTATTTTACAGATAATTATATAATGAAAATTCTAAAAACATTCAGATACATTAAGAATTATGTATTTAAAAATGTAATATATGAAATGTAATCTACTTATATACTGAGGATTTAGATTACGTTTATTATATAGATAGATAGATAGATAGATAGATAGATAGATAGATAGATAGATAGATAGATAGATAGATAGATAGATAGATTTATAAAATAAAATAAAATAGTTATAAAATTAGAAATGTTATTAGAATCTTCATTAAATAATTGATACTTTATAAATTTATATATATATATATGATACTATATACCATATTTGATACTATACTACTCATACTGTCACACTGACATTATGATTGGGCTATTAATGTGAAGAAGACAGAGATCCATTTGCTGTGTGCATTTATCAACATGAATGAGCATGTGGAAACGGCAGACACCATGTGCTCATAAGCAGGCCTGAATGTGCTGCCGCCCACATAACTGACATGCTGCAGCGTGCTGCAATCTCACTGTCTCACTTGACAGCTTTCTCTGCCAACTCAATGGAAACACAAGATGTTTTATACAAACAGACACTTTATACACACACACCTACAGGCCTCACACTGCCACACACTCCACTGGCTTTTTGTAAGACCGCTTTTTCGATTAGACGCTGCATTTTTGTGGCGGAGAAGAAAGGTGAAGGAGAGAGAAGTGGTAAACAGGACGAGGGGCTTCATTCAGGTGCAGCATCACTCCTATAAATGCCTTACTCATTCAATGAGATGTTAACACACACACTGGTACTGCCATGTCTGTGTCTTTTGCTTTGATGTCTCAATCATTTCCTTTAGATCAGAGCTGCGGGCGTCTTACCTGTACAAATCGGGTGAGGCACTCAGGGTTCAAATGAACACTGAATCACTGAAGTAGCCCTGAAACCAAATCATTCATAAAAACACTATCACCACTGACAGTGCCATTGTTCACTGATGTTATCAGCTCACAATTTGAAACCTTTATATGCCATTATAGGTTTCCAAACAAAAAAAAGCATTGTGAGGAATTTCAAAGAAATCCATATGCTATCAAGGTAGTATTGATATATTGTATGGCATATTTTCATATCATTTTTTCGGTAACACTCTACAATAAGGTTCTATTTGTTAACTATATATAATGCATTAACTAACAATGACCGATACACTAGTCTGCTATTTATTTATCTTTTTTAACATTAGTGAATACAAATACAACTGTTTATTGTTAGTCCATGTTAGCTCAGTTCAATTTAATAACAGTAACAGGTACAAAATTTGATTTTAATAATGTATTAGTAAATGTTGGAATCAACATTAAATAAGATTATTAAATGGGTGATTCTATAATTGGAGATACATTTGGCATTGCAGAAAGTTAAGAAAAAAAACTTTTCACTAACAGATTTTTTTTTTTTGTATCTTATTGAAAACATATTTAATTTTAATAATTCAGTGCTTGCCAAACACTTTTAATGAAAAAAACAAATGTCTTTATGGTATTGTTTGTCAACTCTGGACAAATTAGCCAATGTGTAGAAATAACAATAAATCATAACAGGAAAACTCCTTCTTGTTTTATTAGACAAACAGTCCTTACATTTCATCACTTGAAGCTGAGATAATATTTCACCTATGCATACCTTAAAAATAAAAATAAAAATATCTATGTCTTCACAGAACCGTCCACTTGGAGCAAATATTTTTCATCTGAAAATGTATTATATACAATATCGAGTTAAAAAAATAAATGTTGTTGAAATATTGTAAGGGTGCAAAAATAAATCAGTAATGTTTATTGGATTTTAAACAACAATTGTATTGTTTTTTGTGAAAATAGTTCATAAACAGAGTTGACCATTTAAAGGGGTCATATGATGCGATTTTATTTTTTCTTTTCTCTTTGGAGTGTTACAAGCTCTTGGTGCATAAAGAAGATCAGTAAAGTTGCAAAGACTAAAGTCTCAAATCCAAAGATATATTCTTTATAAAAGTTAAGAGTCAGCCACGCCTATTTAAAACGGCTCGTTCGAACACGCCCCCACATGTCTACCTCACTATGTGGGAAGATTTGCATAACGCCGCTCAAATGTTCACGCAAAGAAAGAAGGCGTAACTTTTATTCTCGCTGTAGTATTGTTGCTGCCGCCACCATGTCCTGAAGACGCTGTGTGCTTTGTTGTGAAAGCGAGACTACTTTGTTTGGTCTTCCAAAAGAGGACGGCTTTCACCGTTTTCACCGCTCCTTTGCCGGGACCGCCGTTCTCGACCCCGCCGCCTCAGCTCACGCTAAGCCGGGGCTTTCGCTCATGCTAGGCTGCTGTGTTTTTCGTTGTGAAAGTGAAACTACTTTGTTTGGTCTTCCAAAAGAGGACGATATCCGCTTCGTCATGCCTAGAGCTGATCCGTGCTGGTCGCTGAGGAAATACATCAACTTAGTGCTGTGGATCACCGGCACATTTTATGGAGGACTGTTTACTGATCCTGGGAGAGTAACGTTAGACTAAAATGCCGGCAGTTCTGACTCACGTAAGTACGTTTTCTTTTATCATTTGCCACTGATTATTCAAACGCGAGTTTTGGGCAGTGTAGAGTAGCACTTGTTGTTTGTCATTTCTCTGATCACAAATGCAGACATGGTTTTATGTTTACGTGGCGTGATGCAATGCAACGCAACGCGTAAAAAGACAGTATAAGTCATTATAATCCGTAATTATGTCCCCCCTGGATGCAACAAATGCCTCGTTTGTAATGGGTTTTAATGTTTTTGAATCATCGCTCCAGCCAGACACGGCATCACAGTATGGTGAGGGGCGTAACATTTCCGTCTCACGCTTGAGGTATTCAGACAATCACAACGCGTTTGGATAGCTGGCCAATCACAGCACACCTCACTTTTTCAGACCGATGAGTTTTGTAACGATCGATGCGTTTCAAAAAGGCGGGGCATAGAGGAGAAACAATAATGTACAGTATGTGGAAAATAATGTGGTTTTTTTTTACTTTAAACCGCATAAACACATTTCATTACACCAAATACACAAAATAATGTTCTTTTTAGCAACACCATATGACCCCTTTAAGTAACAGCATTGTAAAGTAACAGAATTGTCTGATGGACTGTCAATTCTGTTACAGCATTGTCAGCATTGTTACTCTACCTTGGTAACAGAGTTTGACGGTAACAGAATTAGCAATCTTTTTTTATTTTTTGCCAAAAACTCCACTTGCTAGCATAAATGCTAAGAGCACATGGCACTAATGAAATCATGATTAAAAGACTTTTAAATAACACAAAGTGTGATCAATGAAAAAATCTGTTTTCATTTTGATATTGTGGTAACAGATTTGACACTTTATAAAATAACTCTTGGTGTAAGAACTTTTTAGATTAAAATATTTTCTTAGAGATAGCACATCGACTTTTCAGTGCTTCAGATCTTAACAGTGAGGGACAGTGACATCATTTCCTGTATCTTACATAGTTGTGGGAGATAATTGCACTAATTTAAAGGCAAAAGTATGGTACGGTAACAGAGTTGACGCAAGATTTACGGACACACATTTTTGTAAGAATTATTTTTTTTTTTTGAATAATGTTGTAGAATTAGGTAAATGACTCTTTCGGGCTTTTATAAATAAAATGAATGAAATACTACAAAAAGAAAAGTACAATAAAATATTTTGATTACACGATACATGATGGAAAAAATTTGGACAACAAGAAATCATGATTTTCAGCTATTTAAGAGACTTTTTGCAAAAAATATTATATCGTTATGGACTGTAACATCTTGTAATTCATAACAATGAGTAACACAGTATAAAAATAATTACAAATATAACCATTTGAAAATAGCAGAAAAAAAATAGTGACTTCGGACACCAAATGTACCTGCAATTATAGAATCACTCATATGCTTTATAAGTATTTTTCTTTATTAGTTTATGTTAACTAATGTCAACAAATGGAACCTTATTGTAAAGTGTTACCACCTTTTCTAAGGGACTGCCATTACACTTGATTTTACTTGACAAAACGCTTTCTAAACCACATAGCAGTCACAGAAAGATCTTAGCAACTTCCTAGCACCCAGACAGAACAATTTAGATTTACATACAGTATATGAATTTAAATTTCAGATCTATACATTCAGAATGTACTTTTTATACAGATTTATAAAAATCATAATTTATTGTATTATATGTGAAAATATATGATATGTACTTATTTAGACTTATGTACTGTATATTCAGGATTTATATATTTACATCTATAAAAAGTATAAATATTAGACTTTGTATAAGATAATTTAAAGATAATTTACTTTTATAGATTTATAAAAATATATTTCATGCATTATATGTTAAAAAATATACATTTAATGTATTTATTTAGACTAATGTACTATATATTCAGGATTTACTTTTTTAAACAGATGTATAAAATTACATAACATTTTATTATAGGTATTATATGTAAAACAAATCTTATTTAACTTTAACAGTTATTTATATATATATATATATATATATATATATATATATATATATATATATATATATATATATATATATAGAGTGTGCAGAGAA
>NW_015505512.1:888689-889024 GCF_001515645.1 Sinocyclocheilus grahami | reverse complement strand
ATATATATATATATATATATATATATATATATATATATATATATATATTTGGGCTGGGTTTTGACACACTTTTCACGATTTGATTCGATTCTCATTCACAAGCTTGTGATTCGATTCAATTACCAATTTGATTCGATTCGATTCAATATCGATTATTTCGGATATATCAGGTACAGTGCATGCCAAATTTTCTCAAGGAAAAAAAAATCTCTGCCAATGAAACCACTGCACATGCACATGATAACACACACACACACAAATATAGACAATAAAATCATTGCCAGCCAGTAAATGTGTGTGTCTGTCATGAGGCTGGACTTTTTTCCAATATTCCC
>NW_015505512.1:885635-888133 GCF_001515645.1 Sinocyclocheilus grahami | reverse complement strand
TTTTGATATTGTGGTAACAGATTTGACACTTTATAAAATAACTCTTGGTGTAAGAACTTTTTAGATTAAAATATTTTCTTAGAGATAGCACATCGACTTTTCAGTGCTTCAGATCTTAACAGTGAGGGACAGTGACATCATTTCCTGTATCTTACATAGTTGTGGGAGATAATTGCACTAATTTAAAGGCAAAAGTATGGTACGGTAACAGAGTTGACGCAAGATTTACGGACACACATTTTTGTAAGAATTATTTATTTTTTTTGAATAATGTTGTAGAATTAGGTAAATGACTCTTTCGGGCTTTTATAAATAAAATGAATGAAATACTACAAAAAGAAAAGTACAATAAAATATTTTGATTACACGATACATGATGGAAAAAATTTGGACAACAAGAAATCATGATTTTCAGCTATTTAAGAGACTTTTTGCAAAAAATATTATATCGTTATGGACTGTAACATCTTGTAATTCATAACAATGAGTAACACAGTATAAAAATAATTACAAATATAACCATTTGAAAATAGCAGAAAAAAAATAGTGACTTCGGACACCAAATGTACCTGCAATTATAGAATCACTCATATGCTTTATAAGTATTTTTCTTTATTAGTTTATGTTAACTAATGTCAACAAATGGAACCTTATTGTAAAGTGTTACCACCTTTTCTAAGGGACTGCCATTACACTTGATTTTACTTGACAAAACGCTTTCTAAACCACATAGCAGTCACAGAAAGATCTTAGCAACTTCCTAGCACCCAGACAGAACAATTTAGATTTACATACAGTATATGAATTTAAATTTCAGATCTATACATTCAGAATGTACTTTTTATACAGATTTATAAAAATCATAATTTATTGTATTATATGTGAAAATATATGATATGTACTTATTTAGACTTATGTACTGTATATTCAGGATTTATATATTTACATCTATAAAAAGTATAAATATTAGACTTTGTATAAGATAATTTAAAGATAATTTACTTTTATAGATTTATAAAAATATATTTCATGCATTATATGTTAAAAAATATACATTTAATGTATTTATTTAGACTAATGTACTATATATTCAGGATTTACTTTTTTAAACAGATGTATAAAATTACATAACATTTTATTATAGGTATTATATGTAAAACATATATCAGGTACAGTGCATGCCAAATTTTCTCAAGGAAAAAAAAATCTCTCAACTAATGCTGTAAAATATGCATGAGAGTCAGTTGGTACATTATAATATTGAAGGTTAAAATTGACTGATTTCTTAAAATTACGCTTAACCCTTAAATGCATATCTCGGGTCTTTAGCGACCCAGGACATCATTCTCTACCCTCTCCCTCCTTCATTTTTTAAATTAGACATCAACTTTCTTAGTTTTACTCAATCTATTAATTATAAGCAATATAACAAGAAAAAAATTGTCAAATATAAAAGAATGCCTGTTTCCTGATTAATTTTTTGTAAAACGTGTATAGGGTGCTAGAGACCTGAGGTATGTAATTCTGTAAGTATTTTTTCCTGCGCAACTATATTTACATATCTGATGACTATTTTTTCCTCAACGTGGCACTGTTTGATACACAATGATGACGTGACGTTTCACACATATTTACCTCAGGCATAAAACAAACGAATATCATCAGCAAAAATTGAACTGGTTTGAATGGCTTTACTGCAGAGCAATTACTATATGCAATGAAATATAAATGTCACTGTCATTTGATGCTGGATGTGATGAATAAGCTGCCAGAGATCAAAATATTGAATATGAAGTCACTGAAAATGATAGTTTTGAGAATATAGTTGAGATCGTGAATATGAGGCAGATGCTGAATGTACTGTGGAAGTGCGCTCTGACGATGACAGCGATGGCAAAATCATCTGCTCAAATCTAACCCTTCTAAGTTTCAAAAGGTAATGAACTATGCTTTATTTTATTCTTCTGTAATTGTTCTTAAAATATCAAGAGAGTTTTTTGCTATTGCAGCAGTTAGAGATCCATCCGTGCTGGATGTATAGGTCCGGGTCGCTAAAGACCCGAATATGTAATAATGACTGGCGAAACATTCATGCATTTAAGGGTCAATGACGTTTTTAAAATAATAAAGTTACAATTACATAACAATATTTCTACTTCAATTCATTTTTTTATATATAAACATAATGGTGGCTGTCATAAAAACTTGATGGATTTATTCAAACATAAATTAAACATTGAAGAACAGTACAATTTATAATGAATATGTTATATGGTGCATATATTTAGCAAAATGCCCCTCTCTACAGTTTATTTTTCTATCTGACTAATGAGTTTATGGACTAATGAGTTTATGGTCACAAATATGTTTTTCTGAGGTAAATGTGACGTTAACGTGACATTGTTTACAAGCCGTTATATTGACGTCTTTGCCAGCTGAAACACTGATTGAGCGATTACATGAGACAGGATACGGCTTTTATAGTAGTACTCTTTTTT
>NW_015505512.1:841246-885114 GCF_001515645.1 Sinocyclocheilus grahami | reverse complement strand
GGATGTTTAGTCATGTTTATTTTGTGCTGAAACTGGTATTAATGTGGAGGAGATGATCAGTTCACGTGCACTACGCGCTGTTGAACTGAGGCGATCTGTCACGCCACATTAAATAGCGCCAAACGGCATTTATTGTTTGAATACTGCAATACAATGCACAGAATTTGAAATCTGAGACTTTGTTTTATATTAAAAGTACCAATGCACAATGCTTATTGCGATTTATTGGATGGGAAGTGCCCTTTAATGTTCCGTCCATTAACTGAAAACAGGCTAGACCAATCAATTCTTGGGATTTAAGAATCGATATCGTTCTGTAAAAATGAGAACCCAATTTCTTGTCTTTTTTCCCTTGTTGTTCCCTCTGTGGTCCCTGACAACTAAGTGGGCTGTTTCTCCTTATTTAAACCCCACCCTCCTCCCCTTTTCACTTTTTCCAAACTCCTGAATAATGAACTTAACAAATAAAAGAATAATTACAGACTCGTGTTCTTGGCTATAAACGAAATGTACACCTCCCTCTAATGAGCGTTTCATGTTTTTCTTTCTTGTGAGGGGCTGCTGAAGGGGCAGTTTCTCTGTATGCCTTGCACTCCTTCCCTGTGATCCTTTTTTTTATATTTTTATATATATATATATATATATATATATATATACATATATATTCTTACAATACACTTTAAAAAACACCTAGCAGCTATAGAAATCTATCCATCCATCTTTTTTTCTGTAAAGCATATGACCTTCAAACTTCACAACCTTTTAAACGTTGTTGTTTACTTTCAGATGAGGCAAAATGCGATATTTATCTTGCCAAACTTTCCTTTCTAGTTTCAAAGCGAGATCTGGCACAGTACAGCTGCAGCCATTTACGACCATATAAGTTGGTCCAACATATTAAACTTTTTTTTTCTTCCAATTTCACTGCTATATGAGGATTGTGAAATCGTGGGAGAGGGTGATAGGGAATCAGTAGTGCTTGTTTCAGCAGGCTCTCTCACAACACACACTCAGGTATGCCTGTGACCTTTATTTCACACTTTCACCTTTGACCTGCTCAAACCACAGGTACTCAAGCATATCTCCAGGGCAAGCATTTCTCCAGAACCTCCTTATGTATCGCAGTCTGGCCGAGTGGAATGTACTGACAAAAGAGTTGCAGAGAAGCAGAGCCAAGTGAGTGATCGATCGTCTCAGTGTGACTGAGCGCGTCTGTAAACAATCTGCAGTGTTGTTTTCCTCTGCTGATGTAGCCAGCGCTCACTTTCACATGCACAGCAAGAGTTTCTCCGACAGATCCGCCATCAAAGCTGCTCTTATTCCAGCTTTGTTGGCTTATTAAAACTGGATCAGAATGCCATGGCATGAATACCCTATTCACTACTGAAAAACAACACACTGAAATCAGTTACAATCCTTCAGCCTGCCATAGTCTCAAGCTTCAACCGCAGTAAGCCAGGAGTAATACGATGAACACCACCAATGTTTAGTAAACATTCACATATGCTGGTAATAAAATGCAGAATAAATTATGCTAATAAATACTATTCATTAAATGTAGGTTGTTTACTGTTGCCAAACAACTTGCAGCATTAGTATACAGCAGAATTCAACTGTTGTGCAGTCAAAGGTGTGTTTCTATTGGCTGTTTTACAGCACCTTTGAACATAGTTCATCCAATCAGATTTTACTCAGTACAATACATTTTATATTATAAAACTGGAAATAGTCAATGAACTCACAAACTATGACTGTACATTCTATATTAACGAGCCAAGTTTCGAACTAAATAATATAGATCATTATCAATTCTGAAATATGTTCATGGTTGCCAAGAAACATATAAACATGATGTATGCAGAATTCAACTTGTGTGCAGTCAAAGGTCGCAGTCATAGATTTTAGAAACATATCTATCCATTTTATTAGTCAAACCAAACAGAGAATTTAACTACTCAATCCAACATATCCTTGAGAAAAAGAAACTCACTTAATTGTATTGAATGTTAATTTGAAGTTTATGTCAAATCTTAAAAGCATAATGTAATTGTAGATAAGATCATATTAATGAAATAAAGTCCACTTTCTTGACTATGCTTCTTAACACACTTAAGTACACTTTTAAAAAGTACACTTTGGTAAAATTCCTAATTAATAGTCTTAAAATAAATTATTAAATTAATCAAATAATATGTAATTAATGTTTACACAATATTTACAAAACTGAACCTTCATCATTATAAATAATGAATAATATATTTAAATAAATATAGATAGAAATGACACTAAAGTACATTTTAGTTTACCATAAGTGCTTGTCAGTACATCCAGCATTTGAATTTAAAGGGATAGTTTGCCCAAAAATGAAAATTCCCCTCATGTCGTTCCAAACCCGTAAAACCTTCGTTCTTCTTCGGAACACAAATTAAGATATTTTTGATGAAATCCGAGAGCTTTCTGACTCTGCATAGACAGCAATGCAACTACCACATGCAAGGTCCATAAAAAGGAAGTAAGGACATCGTTAAAATAGTCCATGTATCATCAGTGGTTTGACCATAATGTTATGAAGCTATGAAGAATAATATTTGTATGCAAAGAAAACAAAAATAATAACTTTATTCAAGAATTTCTTATCTTCCGTGTCAGTCTTCCATGCACGTTCACAAGAGTACCATGAAGTGTCATGGGTGTGCTTACTACCTTTTTGAGCTTTAAACGTGATAGTTGCATTGCTGTCTATGGAGGGTCAGAAAGCTCTCGGATTTCACCAAAAATATCTTAATTTATGTTCTGATGATGAATAAAGGTTTTACGTGTTTGGAACGACATGAGTAATTCATAACAGAGTTTTTGGGTGAACTATCAAGACAATAGAAGTAATTAAGAAATTAAATATGTACTTCAGTCCTACTTAAGTGGTTCAAAAAGCACTTTCTAAATATAAATTAAACTGCAATACATTTTCATTAAACTGCAATGCAATTGACCCTTTGCAGGGAGTTTGATTGACAGGCGATCTGACCAATCATAACACAGAATCCACCATTATTTTCCGACAAGCAAATCAGACAGGAGAGTAGATTAACTTTGGTGGACTTAAACTTGAAAAATGGTGTGTACTGACGTCTTTCTGCGTTCATTCATGTTTATTTTGTGCTTTAAGTAAAGAAAAAAGACGTTCGGTTAACATGCCGCTTGAACTGAGGCGCAACAGCGATCTGTCCCACAACACATTAAAGAGCCACAAAACAGTATTTATTAATTGAATTTCTTATAACATGACAACATTTTAAAGCTGAGACTTTAGTATCCTGCTCTGTCTTGTCTGTTGGCATGTTGTCCGTTTCCTCTTTGCTCCACAATATATTTTTCCCTGCGTGAGAACATGATGTGTGGCGTGAGCACGACATTGCTTGTCGGACATAGCAACAGTAACTAAAGGGGGTGGGGGGGGGGTCTTTGCGAAGGGTCAATGACATGTCTGAAAACATAACATTCAGTTCAAACTCATATCAAATGCCCAAGTGTACTTCTTTTCACAAGGGTACTAAAATGCGGCATTTCAATACTTCAGATGAATACAGCACAAATGAGCTGCATCATGTGGCTCTGAATGTTTTTACAGTTGACACACAATTGTTAGGAGGAAGTCACACAAGCTCCATGTAGATTAAAAGAGGGAAATGCGTGTGCAATGTTAACCAAAATAAGCAATCGCAAACACCCCCATCCTTTATCACGTCATGCCTCATCCCACAGCACAGTTCCTCTCTGCTTACACTTGACTTTCTCCAGTCTGTCATCAGAAGGTTATAAGTACTAACAAAACTAACAAAACTGCTGAGTGCATGGCTGTAACGTCATAAGGCAGAAAGTGACAGTCATCCGAAATCAAAGGAGGCCATTTCCTCTATAAACCTCAAGCAGGAACCAGACACGTTTCTAAAAACAGATTCTGCGGGATGAGGACTTTTACCTGGAGGCCTAAAGCAGGTCTCATGTGAGTGATCCACACAGTGAAGCTGGTGAACTGTAACCTGTCTGTCTGCCTGGACAGGTTCTACTGTATTTGGCACACCAAAAGCAATGACAAAAAAACATAATTGAAGTGTTTATCCCCTCATCCATGTTGTGAATGTTGTTGTGACACATTAAACCGATAGGGTGTGCACTAATTTTACTAGCAGCATTGCAGAAAGCAGCATTTTGCTAGGATTTGTAGGGATGAAAAGTCTTTGGGAAGTGGCAGGGAAACTTTACACTTCATAATAACATTCATTAACAAGTCATAAACAAACTTATATAATGTGAAATGTTTGTCTTGTTTTTTAGTATAGCCGAAATATCTAAACATTTACGAATCAAGATGCATTTACTTGAGAAGTAAAATGACTTAAAATATTGTCTGCCAATGGGGTAAGAAAACAAAGGTAAAAAAGGCAAAACAAGATTATGTTTCTTGCAGATTGTTTGTTTGTTTTAAGCAAAAACCCTCAAAATGTTACCATTTTTAATAAACAAAACAAGTCTTAATATTTTAAGTCATTTTGCTTCTCAAGTAAACGCATCTTGATTTATGAATGTTTAGATAATATTTGTGATGGAAAACAAGGCAAAAATACTTAGTTGAAACGTTTTTCGGTGTGTAGTCTGTGCAAATATTTATATGAAAATATCAGAATGAAAAAAACGTTGAGATCTACATTAACCGGGTTCATTTAAAAATATTAAAAGACCAAAATATAATTTTATTTGGTATAATCATCTTGACTACAAAAATAAATAAATATGTGTTGGATCAGGTAGGAGCAGGAACAATCTTTTTACAGTGAAACTAATACTGTTTTAATGAAAGCTACAATAAAGTATAGCCCAAACGAAGTAAACAACACATGCAGTTCAAGTCATCTGAAAAAGCAGTTTCACTTTTCTCTGGAGAACTGCTTGTTTCCATAGATACGGCTGAATTTCCCAGGACAAACTTTCCTGCCAACTCTAAACTCAAGACACACACACCACGTGCACAGAGGTTATGAACTGATTATTTTCCTCTCCTAAGCTCTGATTTGGCTTTTGAGAGGATTATTTGGATGGAGCAACTTTTGAAATCTTGATCCCATGTCAAGTTTTGGCACAGCAGTAAAACATCAATATCTTTTGTGGAGAACTGTCAGAAAGTTTTTTTGTTATGAGGAAAACAGATGAAGTTGATGTTCCACAACCTGCAAATAAATCTGTTGTGGTGTTTTAAACTTGTTTTCTTTGAGGGGAGGGGGTGGAAAAAAACACTTCAGCTTGGCAGCATTTTCAATAACCTTCATTATTACTACATTATATAATGCTAAATAAATGATCACGAACGAACTAATAGAAATGTCATGAAACTATGTTTTGACTTGCAAAGCATCATGGTTGTTAATACTTTTAAAGTTCAACCCAGTACAAGTTTTGCTGACATTTCATAATTTATCTTGCAAATAAAATAATAACATAGCATTATATGTCATTAACATCATAAGTTACTACAACGTGTCACCCAACTTTCTTTCTCTTACCCACGAGCAGACAGAGGATGTCCAGCCCGACCAGCATCTTTCTGCTGGAGCACTGCACCGTATCCACCGGTTCCGCGGGAGTCGGGATGTGTTTGGTGCCGTTCTCCCTCGCCGTGTCCCCGGATCCGCCGTGATCCGCCAGCCGCTGCTGGAGCTCCGCGTGACTGTTTACCGAATTCAGCTTCTGCATGATGTCCGTTCAATTCAATATTATTACCGGAGATTGTGCCAATAAAGCCAATTTGACAGGTTAGGAACAAAACTGAGTTTAAGTTTTGAATCTTCTGAAAGTTTTACGTTAAAATCCAGTAAGTGTCACAACACGTACAAGCGCACGTGTTGATGATAAATACAGAAATATACACAAGTCTTAACTAATAAAGCGAACGGACTTGTACGGGGACCCTGGTCCGCTCTCTCTTACATGAAAACTCCTTTCCCCAGCACTTATGAAAAAGTTTCAGCTGCAGTTTGGCCATCATCTTCTGGACATGATGGAGAAAAACACATTCCTGAAAACATCTGTCAGTCAAAAGTTTGTCATCCTCTATGACTTCTACTCTTCATGTCAAACTTCTTTCTTTCTGCAACCGAGAGAAAACTTGAAGCGGATCGCGTTTTGATTTGTGGGTATTAGTGTTATTCCTCCGCCCTCTTTGGTTCTGTCTCAAAACCTAGTGAGCTGCCTACCCAGACAGCATTTTGACGTTTAAACTTGCACGCTGCCTACTTAGGGAAATATTTTCTGGTGCGCAGTTTGGTGAGGTTGATCTTGCAACCAAAATTGTCTTATGACACAATATTGAACAATTAGACTTTATAACTTAAATAGTTTAAAACAAGTACAGTTTTTATCATAAACTATGATAATCTCATTTAGTCAGTGTTATTGAGCAATCTGTTGCTCAGCTTGGATCCTCAAGTTGACCGCCATATTGTTTGTTGATTCGTTGATTCCTTTTTCTTTTTTTTGTACAAAGGTGACGGCGCATGCGAAATGAGCAGTCACATTAATTAAATTTCGCAGGCAAATGTGATGACGCGTTTCAATGGCCATCAGCATAAATACTGCAAAGTTTATTATATTCAAAAATGTACATTTGTAAAACTTTACTTCCTATAGGCCTACCTTTGCATCAAATTACAACTAGTTACAACTGCACTGCAGTGTTTCAGCGGCTGATGGAGTGCGGGAAATTTGACAATGTTTTCTCTTCTGACTGCGGTTACCAATCTTTCTATGTTTTATTAAGGTAAAACTTTATTTCGATAGTCCACTTTAGACATTCTATTAACAGTAAGTAACTTTGGAACTACATGTCAATTAGCAGTTAGTAGAGTATTAGTAGACTGTCTGCTTAATATCTTCTAACACTTTCTTTCTGCTCGTCAACGCATCCACATGATAAATTTGAACCTGAAATGTTTTTTTGTCTAAATTGACAAAATTTTACCCACTGAAAAACAGCTATAAATTGGACCACACCTTTAATTATCCTATAATTTAACTGTTACTAAACTGCTATAACTGCTATGTTGTTTCTAAATCTTTTTTCTATTAATGTGGCTTGGACGTTGTTGAGCTGTTAAATCATGTAGAACTATTTTCTGGCGCATGTGTCCAGTGTAAACAATTCTGATGCGAAAGTTCCAAATGTAGGTTCTTGAGGAGCCTAATCATTGAGTCCTGTCAATCATTATTTTGAACCTATATAAGCAGCACTTATTGTGCCGTCCCAGCAACAATTATTCCAGCATCCCTCCACCTCCCCATCTCCCCCTCTATTTCTGTTATTCTCCTATACTATGTACTGTAGTACCACAATGGGGGGTTAAACTCAGAGCCTCGGGTTCGAGCCTCTGTTGAGGACAGCAAGCCAAGTTTTTTTTTACCATTAACAATCATGACTGGATGGGCAGGCAAACTCGTGAAATGCTGTCTAGCTAGGCAGTCCCCTAGGAATTGATTCACAGTCTTTCTCCTTCTTCCTCTCTTCTTGCCTCATTTCTTATGAAACCAGCAATTGTTGCCTCTCCCTGTCTTTCAGCTCCAACCAATCTAAAATACTAATCAGCTGATATTTTTTTTCTTTTTCATTAAATGGAGGCCGTGAAGAAAACCTGTCAGACCTTGTCCTTCACACTCCTTTCACAGTACTTACACCATCGATTACAATAATATAGGCTAATATTTAATGTAAAAAAAATAAAGAACAAGTAATATCACACAAATAGAGTAGAGTTTTGGGCCTCTCTGCAGGGGCTTCTTGAAGACATTTGTTCGAGGTTTTCAATTATTTGCAGGTCTGGTGAACTTTGGAGAATTGTGAAATATTGCCATCTGCTGAGTGTTTTAACAATGACATTTCTCATCCAATCCAACACAGTCTTCTGTGCAACTCTCAAACCCCATTCACACCAACAGTGAATAAATGCTGAAGTTACAGACGACCATGGGCGAATTATTCACTGACTAAGGGAATGATTTCCTTTGTTTTACGGTTGTACAATGAGCTGGTTTTTAAGTCTTTAATATTACTATTACTTAATCTTAATTGTTCAGTGATTTACCGATGAATTGTGGGCTATTGAATAGCAGAAAATGTCATTCTAATAGATGTTCTGCTAATTATAATAAAGAACAGGAATAAAACGAAAAGCTAAAATAAAATAATTATATATTTTTTTGTAGAACGGTATCTTTAGACATTATAATTATATAATTATATAAGACATTATATAAGACATTATAATTATATATAATATTATAATTATGTATAATATATAATATGTAAAATATATAATTAATTATATAAGACATTATGATATTTGAAATGAGTTAGTTAGGCTACTTAAAAAATGTAGAGTACTGTTTTTAACTATACTTGGCATGGGTACAATTAGAACAAAAGTATTCCTTGTCTTTATTAACTAACTGTAAAATATGACATACTTAGGTATTATTGACCATAATTTGTTTAGTAGACAAATTAAAGAAACATCACACGAATAAATTGCATGTTTTTACGTTAGCTTTTGTGTGTTAATGTAAAAAAACAAAAAAGTGTTCCAACTGTACACGGTTTACTATCACCAACTGTGCTTAGACAAAGTGTTTTTGCTTAATATGAAAACAAAACTGAAAGAAATGCTGTTTTCTCTAAAAAAACAACAACTTTGTGGTGTGGATCAACTAACATTTTTATGGAGCTTATCTAGATAGTCCCTTTCATTCCAGTAATGTCTGTTTCACTGAATCCTCACAGCACATACAGAACATCACATAAAGTGTAGAAAGTTTTAAGACCTGTAGGTGGAGACAAACAACCATTTGTTTCAGAATCAAAACGAGATATTACTAAGCATGCTTGCACACAAAATAAGTTTGTCTAGGTGTCAGACGTTTCCAGTACACAGAAAAAAATAATAAGTTAAAATAAAATATTATTCCTGTCCAAGTGGACTGTTGTTGGCCATTATCCTGTAGGCTTTATCCAAAATATGGACAAGATTGTATGATGTCAGTCAACAACAACAAAAAGTCTGGTTACAATGGACCACTTCTGTATTCACCGGTGTGTGTGTGCGTGTGTGTGTGTGTGTGTGTGTGTGTGCATGTTTATGTGGTTTATGAGGACACAAATTTGTATAATAACATGGGTATGACATAGGTATTACAACGAGAAGGTGATTTATGAGGACATTTTCAGTGTCCCCGTAATTCAAAAGGCTTATAAATAATTCAGAATGAGTTTTTTTGAAAATCTAAAAATGCAGAAAGTTTCCTGTGAGGGGTAGGTTTAGGGGTAGGGTTGGTGTAGGGCAATAGAAAATACGATTTGTACTGTATAAAAGCCATTACGCCTATGGAGAGTCCCCATAAACCATAAAAACAAGCCTCTGTGTGTGTGTGTTTGAAAGTGGAAATTATATGTAAAATGATGTTTTGACAAAGGGATGTTTATCTGATACTTGTTAAAAGATTCAGTCCCACAGTCCAATGAAGTGAATAGATGGTTGTGTCTCTTTATTGTGAGCCGTATTAAAATGACAGCAGCAAATCCATCCTGAGCTGGATTAATGTCACACTTTGACATTGTACAGAGTCTCACCTTCAAAATCCCCATGGGCTTTATTTCATATAATACACACATTTTTAGTTGTTCCTCTGAAAGCCTTTCAAAGTAGTGACCTGTACTCTCTTAAAAATTAAGGTTCTTTATTGGCATCTTTGGTTCCATGAAGAATCTTTAACATACATGGAACTTTTCCATTCCATAAAAGTTTCTTCAGAACGGAAGAAGGTTCTTAAGATTATTCAAATGTTCAAGATTTTTTTTTTTTAATGATTCACTCAAGGGTTCTTTCTGGACCTTTATAAGCTTATACGTTATGAAGTTATGTAGTTATGCTGTCAACACGGTCAGTTGGTAAAGGATGGAAACTGAGTAGGAGAGAGAAACGTCAGTCATAGACAAACGACCATTTTCACCAAATATAACTTTCCCATCACGTCCCCACACATCTCAGGTGTTTTTTTTCTTTGTAAGCTCTGAACTTCCTCTAGTGAGGCAAAGGATCCACCCACAAGACTGACCAGTCACCAACCTCACTCGCCCCAGATATATTACCTAATCTTTGAAATGTGCCTCTGTGTCTTTTTCGGTTCCTCTCAATTAAACACATCTGAACAGCAAGGTTCCTCTTTTGATTTTCTTCTTCATTGATTTATTATCTCACCCAAGGCCTTAAAAGTTGGGAAAATCTATTGTGGCTTTGGAAAGTGTTGGTATTTCATCATTTCTCACTTTGTGGTTTATTAGTTTATTATTTTGTCTGCAGGTGTCATGAAACACTTTATCTGGCTGATGACAAATAGCAAGAGTCATTCGTACAGAGCATGTGTGGCATTAAACTTTCACAGGTAGACCACAGACCGGAGCTTACGGTATGTACAGGACATGACATATACAACACACACACACACACACACACACACACACTTCATTTTCTGATACTGAATTGTATATTTATGTTACTTTAAACGTTTTGGTTGGTTTGCTTGATTACTCATGATTACATGACATAAATGAATGAATTCTGAAGAGGAGAAGCTGAAAGGGGGTCAGGAGAGATTCTTTGTTACTAATCATTTTCCATTATTTTTCATAATTAGGCTTTCTGCATGATTCTGGGTCACATAAGGGAAACCACAACTGGGTCATATCTTCAGATGTGAAATCACACACAGGTTACATGCGTGTTTTTTGCACATATTTTTAATAAAACGGTCATAAGTGTCAAAAGTGCAAATATAGATAGCTTTGTCTAATAGTAACCATATTAGAGTGGATGTCACAAAACCTGTCAAGAATGTAACTAGCTCATTTTACACCTCAAAATAACAAGAAACGGGACAAATCTTTGTATTTTTTAAAACTATTAACATTTTTAAGTATGTCTTTCTCTCTCAATGTAATGCAAAAAAATCCCATTACAATATTTCTCGATAATTAGAAAAAAAATCATCATTGTAAAAATATGTGTAACAAAATATTTCCATTAAATACTGTTCTTTTGAACTTATCAGAGAATGCTCAAAAAATGATGTCATCCTGATAAAAATTATTAAGCCACACTTACCACAGTTTACCACTGATAAAAATAATACATGTTTCGTGAGCAGCATATTAGAATGATTTCTGAAGGATCATGTAACACTGGAGACTGGAGTAAATATGCTCAAAATTCAGCTTTGCATCACAGGAATAAATTACATTTTAATACATATTCAAACAGAAACTAGTTGTCATAAATTGTAATAATATTTCACAGTAATACTGTTCTTACTGTATGTTTGGTCAAATAAATGCAGCCTTGGTGAACATAGGAGGCTTCTTTCAAGAACATCAAAAAATCTTACTGACCCCCAACGGTAGTGTGGATATCATTTCTCTTTATCTCTTCATTATTTATTTATTGTTATTTCAGTTTTAAGGTGAAATATATCTTGGACATGTTTTTATGTTTCATCCAGTCACATTTTCTACAATGTCTTATTAATTTATCTAAGTTATCTGTTTATTCTGTTGCTACCACATGTCAGAACATGTTGAATCAGAATAACTAAACATAAAAAAATAAACATGGCACATAGAGCTTAGTACTGGTCTAATGCAGTGTGGTAAATGTGGTGGCTACCTTCCTTATGTTCTGAACATGTCAGAACAAGCTCACTTTGGCCACTAAATAAGTTACGGCAAGAAAAAAACGAAACCTACACCTGTACACAACAGCACAGTATGTGCCTTAGTTCAGGTCTCATGTAGTGCGTCACATGTGGTCTACAGAATGTGATGGTTTTGTAGCGTAAAAACTCCCAGCAGTCTATTAAAGGGACTGTGACACCTGCTTCCCTCCGGTTGACAGCGAGTAGGAGGGCTGATACTGCCCAGATGAGAGGTGTTTCATATTGCACTTCACCCATGCTTTAGGGGAAAGTACACTACAAGCACTCCACTTGGACATCTGCTGAGAAACTTTAAACAGGAACACAAGACATCATACAGGAAGCTTGACACATTCTGAGGTTTGTCTACGGGCCAACCAGAAGACGAGAAGTGGAGGCCACGCTCATTCTACATTATTAGTCGTGAACTCGACAGTGTTTTCGTCTCAGTTTGCTCACTCGTCTGTCACACTTGCCCTGCACTGAGGCTGTCGGGCATCATGTCTCTATCTGCCGACTACTGGAGTGATAAAACGGGTGACAGGGGTGGAGGAGGGGGAGTTGCTTTGGCCCATCAGAGGAGACTGATCCGGGGATTGCTTGTTTGGGCCACCCTGCTCACTCTAGGCTTGGCCACATCAATAACTCTCCACTTCATCCACAGAGAATCGCCAGCTACTAGTAAACAGCAGGTATGGTTGGGATCTGTAATCTACACTCTTAAAAATAAAGCTTCTTTACTGGCATTGATAATTCCTTGAGGAAACTTTACCATCCATGGAACGTTTCCATTGGTTCTTTATAACGAAAATAAAAGGTTGTTTAGAATGTTAATATTCTTCACACTAAGAAAAAATGGTTCACTGAAAGGTTCTTTGAGGAACCGCTGTGAAAACCAACTTTTGGAATCTTTATTGAACCATTAGTGTAGATTGCAGCTGTGTTTACTTCATGTACAGTATGCGTATGTTTAAACCTTCCATTAAAATGAAGAGACATTCAGGCAAGTTTGTTCAAACTGGTATTGTATTGTATGAACTGGTTACATTGTTTCGGGTTCTGTTGTGTATTGTGTATCTGTATACTGGTGGGACACTCAGACCACAGCGGCTGCTGACTCAAGACCGCAGATGAGGGGAACGCAGATATGTGTAATCACAACGTGCTTATATTTACAGACAGGGCAGACTGAAATATAGAAGCTCAAATAAACGTATCATTAAAAATATCATTTATTTACAGATGCTATTTGCACCCCACTGAAAATTGTGACATACTATTTGAATTTTAGTAACTACACTCTTAAAAACAAACATTCTAAAAAGGAAGTTTAGCAGGGTTAGGGTTCCTCAAAGAACCTTTCAGTAAACAGTTCCTAAAAACACAATTTTTTCTTAAGTGTAAAGAACATTTAAATAACCTAAAGAAGCTGTTTCCACTATAAAGAACTTTGTGGGGAATGTAAAGTTTCCATAGATGTTGAAGGTTCTTCATGGAACAAACGGATGCCAATAATAAAACATGTTACTTTTAAAAAATATATAATAGTATATATAATATCATATCATAAAATATACTGTAATTACTTCAATTGGGCCACCAATGATGTTTTGGTCATTTTTAATGGATGCACTCTTAAAAACAAAAGTTCTTCATGGTGGTACAAAAACCCTTTGACAGCCATAGAACCTTTCCAGTTTCTTTATAGTGGAAAAGGATCTCCAGATTTTTTAAATGGTCTTCACACTAAGAGAGAGAAAAAACAAGAGTTATTTTAGGAACTGTTGACTAAGAGGTTCTTCTATGGCATCCCTTGGAAGTTTTATTTTTGAGAGTGTGTATGAAGTTCTAGTGGATGTGCAGGTATCCTGACTGAGGACTGACATTTCAAAACTTAGTTAGTCATTTTTACCATTTATTTAAAAAGCATTATGATATTTCTATATAAAAAAGATCTGTTCTCTTACAATAAGTAACCATGCAATGACCACGCAATACAGTGAGTCATTTGTATGTAGTAAGAAAACAGCTCATTTAGTGCCAATGTGGAAACTCAGTATCAATATTGTAGATATCACTATCAATCATCACCTCTCTTTCCAGCACAGTGGAGCGATCTGACTTTTTAGAAGATGCTTTTTTTTATCTGAACAGTGTAGAGTAATTAGCCATGATATCATGCCAGTTGGAAGGTTGAATTTTATGGTTACCACATGAACGTGTCAAAACACGTGCATGCGCAATTCAGAAAATAAGAAATGAAACTCTCTATTGATACAAATCAGCATCTGACGCAATTCCACTTTGCCATCATTTCTGAGTCACAGTTTTGTCACAGATATGGCATGAAACTACTCTAGTATTCTAGTTGTGCTCAGTCAAAAAACATAAAGAAATTATATTTTTGGGTAACTTTCTGAAGATTAGGATGTGATAGTGTTAGAAAGGTTAACTGGTGGTTTCATTCAAAAGTAACACCTATAAGATATGAGAGCTTGATTCTGATGTTTGAAAACGAAATTGGTTTAGGTCTGAAACTATACTTTCTCTTGAAATGTTTTTTTTCCACACACACACACACACATGCGCGAAACAAGTAGATGTAGACATATTGGAGTGGTGAAGGCAAACCAGCAACCACAGAACAGCAAAAGAAGACTTAATGACATAATTCCACTGAGGGGAAATGCCACTCCACAACCCCTCCTCTTCCCTGATAATGTTTTTCATTCTGCTTGTCTGACATCAGAAGCGCTGCATATTGCAGTTTGTTGCATGTTTGGAAAAAAAAGAACTAAAGGGGAAAGATAAATTGGACTGGAATGAGCTGAACAACATACTTGGCAGTGCCCGAGTGACTACCAGAGGGAGGGGGGGGGGGGGGGGTGGGGGGGGGGGGTTAATAACTTTGTCTAGTGCTCTTATGAAAGTTTATAGCATGATTTGTGAAAATGTAGCTATACTGAATGACATGGCAATGATGGCATAGACTTCTTCATGCTAGTTTTTGCATTATTCATTCTGTAATCTACTTGTTCTACAGATCTGTGTGTACTAGTGGTAAATGCTATTGTTTTTGACAGCGTTGATAACGTTTATGACAGACAAAATCATGATCATTTTTGCGTTTCCCTTACCGAATGTCGTATCCTGTCAGCAAAAACCTGTCCATGGGCTTTTTTGATTGCTTTCAGTTTAAGTGCCGGTGCAGTGTTGCCAGACATTGATACTAAAACAAACTCAAAATAAACCAAAATTATTTCCGATCTTTTGCAAATAAGATAAGATAAAGATATCGCTGACTCTAAACTGCAACTTCATACTTTATTATCTTTCTAAAGTGTTAAATTAAGTGGAAAAGACAAGTCCAAAAACGCCCTCACAACTGTCTCAAGCCTCGTTCACTCCGTCAGCGTCTCGCAGCGATAATTTTCATACCACGGACGCTAAACATTCTTGCAAACTGTCTAAACTGAACTATACATGTCATGCAGGCATTCATAAGAGGAGTTTAACAGCAAATTAGTCATTCAAAGAACACATTTTATTTTTGAACATGAAAAATTTACAGAGGTCCGGACCTCGGTGGCCTCATAGCTGGTTACGGGCCTGCCTAGAAACAACTTAGCAAACTGTCTTGCAATTAAGACACCTTAGTAACGTCTATCTACAGTACAGTATCTATTTATCTATGAAATCTTAAATTCTGTATAAATGCTTAATGCTCAAGGTTTTTTACAAACTTCTTGAAATTTCAGGCAACACATTCAAAGTCCTTTCTTAGTTTTGCTTACTATATTTTAACTACATTTGTACTAGGCTATATTTTACTGTAGACAATGTGAGAAAGATTAAAAGCCTTGATATTACCTCATTCTTTTTGCTCCAGCAGGATCAAGAAAAATTCGACCAACCTCAGCACAAAGAAATTCCTCTAATGGAATTTTCACCAGACTGTAAGTCCGAATTTTTTACCTTTTAGACTTTTAAGAGTTCATCTTATGTGTATTCCGTTTAGCCACAGGAACTATTTGGATACTTAATTCCAAGTAGTTTAAAATATATCAATATCTTGTCATTATACAGCAAAATATAAGAAATATACCCCAGTCTTCAGTGTCACATGATCCTTCAGAAATCATTCTAATATGCTGATTTGCTGCTCTAGAAACATTTCTTATTATTATCAATGTTGAAAACAGTTGTGCTGCTTTATATTTTGTAGAAACTGTGACGCATCTTTTTTCAGGATTCTTTGATGAATAGAACATTCAAAAGAACAGCATTTATTTACTTTTTTTAGCCTGACTTTTCTGTCTACTTGTTCACAGGGAAAGACTCAGACATGGTGGAGAAACTCCAGTGGAAAACAGTGCGTGAGGTTTTTATCAAAGGACAGGAACAGCTGTTGGTGAACGAGTTTGGCCAATATTTCCTCTATCTGCAGGTTACCCTCGCCTCTCATGAGAAAGCAAACCATACAATCACTTTGGAATCAAAACAAAGACGTGTGATTTTAAAAGGTCTTATCAATGGATCGAAACTCTCAACTGTCTTCATGGCTAAAGGCATTTCCCTCGCTAGCGGAGATACTCTAACTGTGACCTGCCAGCCGAGAGCCAAAATCCAGATCTCTCACACTGAAACCTACCTGGGTGTGATCAAGATTAATTCAACCTGAATCTAGATCAAAGACTGAAATGGATTTGTGACAGTATTGAATGTGGACTCCCTCTGCATTGATCTGCTGGGTTTTGATGTGCACACTGAAGGCAGTGTACGACATGTTCGCTTTTTTTATTTGTTTCTTTAAGTGACATCTCCAAAACTCTCTGCCTTTATTGCACTAGCCTATATTTAAGCTTCTCCCCACTCAATGGATGAAGTGTCACTGAATCTCCATGTGTGGCCGAATTCTGATTGTTACCAATGTAAAATTGGCACCCTATTGATGCACTTTATATACATGTATGTATATATATTTGTGTGAAACTGACCCTTTGCTGAAGCCCTGAACTGCTCCAAATGTTCCTTCAACTCACTCACTTTGCTTTTGTGAATACCTTAGTCCACACTACAACACCTGAGTCAACAGAAAATTAAATTAGATTAAGTTAGTAACATTCATTTAGCAGGTCTCCTTACGGATGCTAAACATGTTTATAATTATAATCAACACACCATTTCTGCAGCATGAACATGTCAAGGTTTCTTTAAAGAGAAAGGGCAACAAACACTGCTTGTTTTCTCTTTTGGTATCTTGTGTCACTATTTTAAGCTCCTCAACAGCAATATATCTGGATAATTTCTGCAATTTCTTGAAACTAGCCAAACACACAAAACGACCACAGAAATAGAAAATAGCAAGAGCTGTTCTCAAATGGCAGATCAGCGACAGCTGCTAGTTGCAGCAAAGGTGGGGACTTAGCAAAGGGCCAAGTGCACACAAAGGAAAGTATCAGAATACCTCCCTTCAACAAAGCAAAAAACTAAGGCTGAATTCAGAATGGCAGACTTGCATACTACAAGTATTACAGGTGATGATTCAACCAAAAATGAAAATGCTGTCATCATTTACTCACCCTCAAGTTGTTCCAAACCTGAATGAGTTTGTATCTTCTGTTGAATATAAAAGATATTTTGAAGAATGCGGGTTGCTTGTCCCCATTGACTACCACAGTGTTTTATTCCATACTATGGAAGTCAATGGGGACCAAAAATTGTTTGGTTACCCACATTCCTTAAAAATATCTTCTTTTGTGTTCAGAAGAAATAAACTCATACAGGTTTCGAACAACCTCGATGACAGAATTTCCATATCTGGATGAACTAATATGGCAGAGAGTAGTATGCTACTATACACTCTTAAAAATAAAGGTGCTTCACGATGCCATAGAAGAACCATTTTTGTCTAAATGGTTCCATAAAGAACCTTTAACATCTGAAGAACCAAGGTTCTTTGTGGCGAAAGAAGGTTCTTCAGATTATAGAAAGGTAAGAAAGAGATGGTTCTTTAAAGAAGCTTTGACTGAATGGTTCTTTGTGGAGCCAAAAATGGTTCTTCTGTGGCAGTGAAGAACCTTTGAAGCACCTTTATTTGTCTGTATGCTATTTCCAAGTTTTCGCCAACAAGGATGTCATTGGTCAGGTGGTATATTAAGAGTGGCAAGCCACTGAAAGTGTATATACAATGTTTATGTGTGTGTGTTTTATTGTTTGTTTGTTTTTTTTATTTCTTATTTTTGTCATATTTATCTGTATTTATGGCTGTTGATTATACAGCGTACTTAAAAGTCTATGAAAGTCATTTGATTCAATTAGAGAACAAATATCAAACCAAGTGGCATTTCTTTAAACAAAAGACCTGTTCAAACAAAACATTTCACAGAAAAGAACTTTCCTAATTCTAAAACAATAGTATACTCTTTTAGGACAGGCATATAATTTATAATGAAGACTATATGAGAATGAAGGAAAAAAGTGCTACTTTATGACAGTCAAATGTAACTGGATCATGTTAATGTAATGAACAACACTTGTAGATACTCTGAAGCTGACTTCATACACTCACTAAAACTATCTTGACACCAGCTGGTTAAAAGTCAATTCACAAATTGCTCAGAAAAGTGAAAGTAATTCTGAGAAAATCTCTAGCTTCTTTGTATGCAGATGCCACTGGTTTGAAAGGTTAATTAATGTAGAGGGTTAATATTTCAACTGAAATTATTACATCATATGATGCCTATGAGGTCATTAGTTGGACATTTGTGGACAATCGTGAATAATAATAGAATAAATAAATAAATCCTCATTTGCCAAAATAAATAAAAATATGCTACCGACCTCTAAATGTCTGACTTGGACAAGTGTTATTTTATTTTTATCATCAGTTCTCTTTTCAGATTTCCTTTTTTAAGTTTTAGTAATATTATTGTGCTTTTTATATTAATTTTAAGTCATTTTACATATTTTATATATATTTGGTCAAATATGTCTATGTCTATATATATATATATATATATATATATATATATATATATATATATATATATATATATATATTAAGATATATATCTTCTCCACAGACCTCTGGAAACTAATGACATTGTCCTGACTTATGACATTGTAAAGACCCAAGTCACGTTTTGGACTCACTAAATATGGCTGAATTGATGTGTTGTTATATTATTGTCCTAAGATCTCCTTTCAAATAAAGTTACTCATTTTTTGCAGGTCTGACTGTATATTATAGGTATAATCTGACAAAAAAAAGCTTATACAGTGTAAGGCAATTGTTGGACTAAACAACTACATACTTTCTGCCAATGTCTTATTTATTTTATTTATTTATTTTATTTCAGGTTTATTTGACAGGGACAATGCACATGAACAATACATAAATGCACAATGTGCCAGAAGGCTATTTTGCATCTGCAGTCCTTGGACTGATGGTAAAATTGTAAAGAATTAATCAATACATAATACTTACATACTCTAAAATACATATACCATCCACACTATTCCTAAAAACAAAACATCCGCCTTAAAATTATACTATACACAAAACCAACAAATCAATACCAGCTCACTCATACACACAATCCAACTGTCAAACAAAATAACAAATAATATATCAATAATATCACAATATCAATATACAAACAAAGATAATGTAAGCATACAGACAAGTAACAGTAGCCCTAATCATTCAATCAGACCTAAACCAAACAACCTCATATACATAACAAAAAAATCTCAAACTAGCAGAGCAAAAAGGACAAGACAGCAGCAGAGTTTAATTTACAAAATGAATGTTGACAATGCTGACTCTCAATTATCCATTTCTTTAAGTGAAACTTAAAGGAAGCATAAGTATTGAAATTTAAGTTTAAGTTTAAGTAAGTTGGGATGGAGTTCCACTCACGAGCAGCCCTAACTGAAAACCCTGTTTGACTAAATGCACTTTTTCTTAAAGGGACTATGCCATTCTCCACTCTTTTATGCAAAGCAAAAACTTATGCATTTGTTTGCTTTGTTTTAATTGTAATGACTCATTTATACTGGTGGTAGACTGGCTGATATGCTTACAAGAACGAGACAGACAATGATAAGACTTTCCGTCGAGGTGGGAGTGAGGGGGCAGAAACACAATTTCACAGCAGTGACTCATTTCCATGAATCCATCAGCAAACATCTTTAGTTAGCTGTGGGTTTCAGCATTGACATTTGTTCAATTATCATCTCAAGTTTGTATCTCATTTAATTGTAACCTGGCACTAAACTGAACCATACTATGGTTCTGGCATGCATCTCCTAGATCTCGAAACCATAGTGTCATCATTATGTGCTACTGTGACATCATGTTTTGATGACTCAATAGCGGGACCCTCTTTCTGAAAAGAAAGTGAAAGGGTGCGTAAGCCATAACGTCATCTCATCTGCTGCTTTCGAGGAGCCCCTTTATGAGTTAATCAGGACACACACTCGTTACTTCACATTACCTCCACAGTTTAAAAGGCCTGAATATGAACTCCACTATAAATGTCTCATCAAAACCTCTTTAGTCATGGTTAAGGATGTTTAGTGTTTAATTTCTGATGATTTACTCTGACTCTAAAATAAAAAAGAGCGGAGAACGAATAATATTAACAGCAATTATTATATGATGCAATCAAACTTATAGCAAAATGTGGTAGTTCTGTATGTTGTTTCAGGGTTGGCATCATCTGAGGTCCTCTGAGGGGTTGGCATCATCTCTTCTCAGGTGTTCTGGATCCAGACTGAAGCTTGTGTAAATCCTAGTTACCACGGGATGTCAATCCCGTGGCAAAAAACAGAGAAACAAATACAAACATAGTTAGTGTAGCTGCTGTTCCAACCAAGCTAAACTGATTTGTTTAACCCAAACTAAAGAATAATAATGTGCATTTGATCAGATATAACTGCAGTAAAAGATTATGAGATGCATTATTTGAATGCTTGATCAAAGAGATGTCTTTAATCTAGATTTAAACACAGAGAGTGTGTCTGAACCCCGAACGGTATCAGGAAGGCTATTCCAGAGTTTGGGAGCCAAATGCGAAAAAGCTCTACCGCCTTTAGTGGACTTTGCTATCCTAGATACTACCAAAAGTCCAGAGTTTTGCGACCTTAGGGACCGTGATGGATTGTAGCGTGGCAGAAGACTAGTTAGGTATGCAGGAGCTAACCCATTAAGGGCCTTATAGGCAAGTAATAATATTTTGTAACTGATACGGAACTTAATAGGTAGCCAGTGCAGAGACTGTAAAATTGGGGTAATATGATCATATTTTCTTGACCTGGTAAGGACTCTAGCCGCTGCATTTTGGACTACCTGTAGCTTGTTTATTGAAGATGCAGGACAACCACCTAGAAGTGCATTACAATAGTCCAGTCTAGAGGTCATGAATGCATGAACTAGCTTTTCTGCATCAGAAACAGGTATCATGTTTCGTAACTTGGCAATGTTTCTAAGATGGAAGAATGCCATTTTTGTAACATGGGAAATATGATTTTCAAAAGACAAGTTGCTATCTAATATAACACCCAGATTTTTGACTGTAGAGGAAGTAACCGTACATCCATCTAGTTGCAAATTGTAATCCACGAGATTCGTTGTACTGTCTTTTGGTCCAATAAGTAATATCTCTGTCTTATCCGAATTTAATAGGAGAAAATTATTGGTCATCCAATCTTTTACATTTTTAACACACTCTGTTAGCTTAGATTTGGGCTTATAAAAGCCCAAATATACTGAAGAGATGTAGTCAATATACAAATTTGAATAAAACATAGCATCCCAATTGTTGACAACCATATAAACATTACCTGTGCTATTGTATACTTTCACAGTGCTATCTAGATAGTCAGCTTGCTGATAATTCGGGTAATTCGGTCAAATAAATGCTGTTCTTGCTGTGTAAAATACATACCCCTTATGAAAATTAATTATAGATTCATTATAGTAAAAGTGTAGTAACCATGTTTTTTTGTGTACCATTTGTATAACCACGGTTTTTAAACTATGGTTAGTGTAGCAAAACCATGGTTAAATTGTGGTTACCGTGGTTTAACTACAATAACTATCATGCATCAAATGGTTGTTTATATATGTGAATAAACATGGAGGAGGGGAAACCATCTGTAGCGTTGTATTTTTTTTCCCACAACACTCGTACTCTTACAGTGTTGTGGGGAAAAAAATACAACGCTACAGATGGTTTCTCCTCCTCCATGTTTTATGTTTATGGTCCTCCAACTCATCTCCAAACGTCGAGAAAATATGTTCATTTCCATTCAGTTCCAATTTCCGACTAAGAGTGTTTTCACACCTAGTTCGTTTAACCCTTTCAAACGCTCTCGGAGCGGTTCAGCGTGTATATGTAAACAAACAGTGTGATCTCAGACCCACACTAAAAGGACCCAAAAGCGAACCAAAATGTGCCACATCCATGTGATGACAACATGTGAAGACGCCATCTTGAATACCCAAAATCCACTGCTACACGGAAAGCTGGGGTCTGAGTTCTTATAAAGTCGTGGTGTGAACAAGAAAGGGTCTGAGATCTCTTCATTGCTGAAGAGGACCAAAAAAAGAACTAGATTGTGAACACCAAAAGGACTGAGGTCACTTTCAGCTGGTTCCCTTTCTGGGTTTGGTTCTTTTAAAACGAACTATATGTGAAAACACCCTAGGAAACTAAGTCCAGGACACTCCTGTGAAAGAGAATTTTAATCTCAGAGAGGCTATCCTGGTTAAAAGGTAAAAAAAACACCTGTATTTACGAAAATTCCAATAGCACGTGAAGGCAGCATTGAGCCATTTTTTTTTCATTAATTAGTTGGGCCACAAGGTGGCAATGCTGGCCCAGGCGGTTGTTTCATGAGCAAAAATAAACGGAAGACAAAGCAACAACAAAGGACTGAAGGGAGCAACAACAATATAGCACAATACAAAGGCATTTACACTGCATAGAAAGTTTAATCGGTCATAACTTGTGGAGAGAAATGGCGCAGACACTGGATAAAGATAACTTTCAATTGTGCATGTGTGGACCCACGCATTGTCGCACGCTATTAAAAGGACTGATTGAAGTTCGAGTCCAAACTGAGGTAAACTTTAGATATTCGTACAGCAGGCTTACCCACTGATTTATTTATTTTTTGTTTTCTTTCCAAAAATGTCCAAAAGTTTATTGAATATTTCTCTCCGTATTTACTGTGTTGGTAACTACACAACTTTGTTTAACATAACAGAATCGACATAAATAGTCTACATTAATAATACCAACAAACACCTTTTTGTGGGTTAAATTAGGTAGAAATAGCTAAGGTAATACTTGCAGGTTAGGCTACTACTTTTTAATCATGTATCAGACCTTGACTGATACTGCTCTCAGACAATGTGCAAAAATGTATTGAAAAAACTTTTATAAAGCTTTATTATAAAACTTTTAAAACTTTTTTTATAAAGCTAAATTAGCAAAATCATGTTTCTCAATGTTGGTCTTTCCATGTGGATAAGTTGGAATAAATGTGGAATAAATTGTGGAAAACTTAAATTAAACTGAATTAGCAGCTTGAATTTGGCTGAGCTCAAATGACTGGCTTCATGACAAGGTCTTTGACAATCCTACGCATTAATAACAGGCTACTGCATACAGAGAATCGGGGAAACAAAGAGTGCTAATTCTACTGGTTCACATCCCATCTTTCCTGAGTGGGTGTTCCTCTTTTCTTTTCTTTACTTCTTTCAAGATTTTATTTGGCTGTTCCCCCTGAATCGGAAAAGGCCAGTCACCCTCATATTAGCCACCAATAGGTCCATGATGCTAATTTTACAGCCCACTCTTGTCAAAATCAGCCGTTATCCACCTCCACAGGACGAGGAAGAAACACAGAAGCATTTCCGCTGTGTGTGCATTTGCTGCAGAGGGGAATCTTGTCTTCAGTGACGTCACCCGGACATTCATCAGCTTCTTTTCACATCTCATAATCTTTGTTTTCCTGAGATCACTTTCCTAACTTCTTTCTCACCCTATGTTGCCGAAAATGAAATTGAAATATGCTAATTGAATGTTTTTGTGGCTCGTTTTGATCGGTGGTGTTCAGAGAAAAATCACTCTCAGTATTCATTTCACACATTTTATTTTCCTTTATTTGAGCTGTCTCTCACCAGTCGCTGTGCTCTCAAACTGTAGTTCAACAATGCATCTCTGTCATATCACAGGCAGGGGGTGAAGAGGCCGTCACTTGAACTCCTATGTTTTCGCAGCAGAGGGCGCCGTTTTACTTACTGATTAACATTGAGCAGTTGGACTGTCGTCTGATAGTGATGGGCTGTGTTCCATTTTTTTAGTGCTCACCCTTATACTCTAATCCCTCCAGAGTGAACACTTCAAAGAGATGAAGGGTGTAGGGGACCAAAATAACAGTTTTTTTAGAAGACCCCTCCGCATTATCTTGCCAATCCAATTAAGGCTTAGCAAATCAAACCTGCACAAATAGTCATGAGAGTGAAGTGTGCATCAGTTCGAAATCCTTCATACTGGTTTGGTCTTGCCAGAGGAGAACCGGCCCCCCCGACTGAGCCTGGGTTCTCCCAAGGTTTTTTTTTTTTTGTCCATTTCTGTCACCGTTGGAGTTTTGGTTCCTTGCCGCTGTCGCCTTTGGCTTGCTTAGTTGGGGTCACTTAATTTATGGCAATTGTGGACTTGATTGCACAGATACTATTTGAACTGAACTGAGCTGGACGATGACATCACTGAATTAGTGATTAAATGACTTTAACTGAAAAATTGAGTGTTTACTATTGTCCACTATCGACACTATTTTCCTGTTTGACTCTTGACAATTTGTGCCTTTTTGTGGGTTAAATTAGGTAGAAATAGCTAAGGTAATACTTGCAGGTTAGGCTACTACTTTTTAATCATGTATCAGACCTTGACTGATACTGCTCTCAGACAATGTGCAAAAATGTATTGAAAAAACTTTTATAAAGCTTTATTATAAAACTTTTAAAACTTTTTTTATAAAGCTAAATTAGCAAAATCATGTTTCTCAATGTTGGTCTTTCCATGTGGATAAGTTGGAATAAATGTGGAATAAATTGTGGAAAACTTAAATTAAACTGAATTAGCAGCTTGAATTTGGCTGAGCTCAAATGACTGGCTTCATGACAAGGTCTTTGACAATCCTACGCATTAATAACAGGCTACTGCATACAGAGAATCGGGGAAACAAAGAGTGCTAATTCTACTGGTTCACATCCCATCTTTCCTGAGTGGGTGTTCCTCTTTTCTTTTCTTTACTTCTTTCAAGATTTTATTTGGCTGTTCCCCCTGAATCGGAAAAGGCCAGTCACCCTCATATTAGCCACCAATAGGTCCATGATGCTAATTTTACAGCCCACTCTTGTCAAAATCAGCCGTTATCCACCTCCACAGGACGAGGAAGAAACACAGAAGCATTTCCGCTGTGTGTGCATTTGCTGCAGAGGGGAATCTTGTCTTCAGTGACGTCACCCGGACATTCATCAGCTTCTTTTCACATCTCATAATCTTTGTTTTCCTGAGATCACTTTCCTAACTTCTTTCTCACCCTATGTTGCCGAAAATGAAATTGAAATATGCTAATTGAATGTTTTTGTGGCTCGTTTTGATCGGTGGTGTTCAGAGAAAAATGTATTCATTTATTCATTTCACACATTTTATTTTCCTTTATTTGAGCTGTCTCTCACCAGTCGCTGTGCTCTCAAACTGTAATGCATCTCTGCATCTCTGTCATATCACAGGCAGGGGGTGAAGAGGCCGTCACTTGAACTCCTATGTTTTCGCAGCAGAGGGCGCCGTTTTACTTACTGATTAACATTGAGCAGTTGGACTGTCGTCTGATAGTGATGGGCTGTGTTCCATTTTTTTAGTGCTCACCCTTATACTCTAATCCCTCCAGAGTGAACACTTCAAAGAGATGAAGGGTGTAGGGGACCAAAATAACAGTTTTTTTAGAAGACCCCTCCGCATTATCTTGCCAATCCAATTAAGGCTTAGCAAATCAAACCTGCACAAATAGTCATGAGAGTGAAGTGTGCATCAGTTCGAAATCCTTCATACTGGTTTGGTCTTGCCAGAGGAGAACCGGCCCCCCGACTGAGCCTGGGTTCTCCCAAGGTTTTTTTTTTTTTTTCCATTTCTGTCACCGTTGGAGTTTTGGTTCCTTGCCGCTGTCGCCTTTGGCTTGCTTAGTTGGGGTCACTTAATTTATGGCAATTGTGGACTTGATTGCACAGATACTATTTGAACTGAACTGAGCTGGACGATGACATCACTGAATTAGTGATTAAATGACTTTAACTGAAAAATTGAGTGTTTACTATTGTCCACTATCGACACTATTTTCCTGTTTGACTCTTGACAATTTGTGTCGTATAAAGCAGTGTATAAATAGAGGTGACTTGACTTGACTTCTGACGGGCCTGTTTTTGTAGAAGCCAGGGCTGCGTTCAGCCCTGACAAAAACGGTGCAAAACGTTTTTTAAACGGAAACGTTGGTGCGTTGAACACTCTGTTCTGATGACGCAAGAGTTACAACTATGGCAGCTGAGAAGGCCATTCTTTGTGTTCTTTTTGAAGAATTTTCGGAGCCTGATGAAATCGATATAAATACGTGTTTAATACTGTAAAATACGCTTGATGTTACAGTCACTGCCCTTGCCCTCCACAATAAAAGAGAACATCCCAATCAAATGAAGGGATTTGTGGAAACTGTGGTTCCTAATTATTGTGATCCAACATTCGCCTCGCATTTCAGGTGAAGGATAATCAACTTCTTACCTCCGAGACTGTGTTATGATCTATATGACCTTATTATTTTTATTGTGAGTATTAGGCTTATCATTATTGCTGATTGCTGTTGTTGTGCTATGATATTGTAATATTTACCATTATATAATCAGAGGAGTATAGAAAAGTTTATGAAAGTGTCACTCCATAATACAATAGCAAAATATATAAATATGCATAGTATTTTAATATAGTATTAAACAATATTCTTGCTCTTGTGAATTTATTTGGATGTTAGTTACATTGTGCGAGCTGTCTCTTTAATACGGCGTGGTTTATATACATGTTGCTGCTGATTGGGCTGACATGTTTGACACACCCACCAAACAAGAGAAAACGTATCTCAAACCCCATTGCACACCATTTCCAGGAAACATGTCGTTCAAACCGGAAACCGTAGCAAAACGGTGCACACCGGTTTGAGCTTGAACTTGCCCCAGGTTTCAGCACTTGTTATGGGTCGACCGTTCAATAAAGCGGCCACAATTGTTCTTGCTTCAAAGTATCCTTTGGAGGTGGATTTATCCCATTTGGAACGCAGCAATGGACCATCCGTTTAAAAAAAAAATTTTATAAAATGACAGCGCTGTCAAATAGTTTTTGTTTGCATAATATATGTGTTTCTTCTGTGTTTATTATGAATATATAAATATACACACATACAGTATATATTTTGAAAATATATGTATTTACATATATATTTACATTTTTATATTTTATATAATATACAAATATTTAATATATAAACGTATTTATACATACATAATAAATATACACAGCACACACACATATAGGTCTATTATGTAAACAAAAACTTTTATTTTGGATGCGATTAATCGTTTGACAGCACTATAAAATGACAAAAGTAAAAATTTCGGTAACACTTTACTTGAAGGGGTGTGCATAAGACTGACATGACACCTTCATAATCATGACATGACACATGTCATGAATATGAAGGAGGTTTTATGCATGTTTATGACAACTGTCATTAAGTGTCATTCGCTCAGTTATGTCATTTTTAATGCAAATATGACATTATTTGACCTAACCCTACCCCTACCCTTACCCCTAATCATAGCCCATAACAGAGACATCTCAAACAATGTCATCTTTGCATTAAAAATGACATAACTGAGCGAATGACACTTAATGACAGTTGTCATAAACATGCATACAAAACCTTCATATTCATGACATGTGTCATGTCATGATTATGTAGGTGTCATGTCATGATTATGAAGGTGTCATGTCAGTCTTATGCACACCCCTTCAAGTAAAGTGTAACCAAAATTTCCGGTTTGTCGAAAGGCCTAAATTCACCCTTTTAATTTCTTTCGCACTCAGATTAAGCTCCTTTGTGTTAAACTGTTAACTTTTTTTTTTGTAAATAAATATTTTAATTGATTATTTACTCTAAATTCTGTACTTATTGTTGTTTCAACCCAATATGCTGTTGTCTGTATCTTCTAAAAATATCTTATAATAGCTTTGCGTGATCAGTAAACTGAAATTTATATTATGAATCAGATCTTCCCATTCGCTGCAGCTCTCAATTCTATTGCACATTTTGAAACTGGCATATGACATTCACACGAGAACAGATGGCATGTTGGTCTCAATGATCTCTGCAAAGCCAGCATGTCACGTTTTAAGGTCCTGTTTTTGAATCTGAATTCAGTCAACAATGAGTGAGTAATGACTTCAATTGAATTCTGTTCCTCACACAAAGATCATGCGAAGTCTGCTTTTACGATGATGATTGTGGAGCAAATAGTGACCGAGATGACCTATTCCCTTAAGAAACTCAGTTGTTGTTGTTTTTGTATGGTGAATAAGTTTAGTAACTTGATACGAAATTTGAATTTTAGTCGTCATTGTGTTTTATTTTTAATTTGCAAAACTTTTTTTTTTCATTAACACCATCCTTGTTAGCAACACTTCTGATCTTAATCGTCAGTCTATGTAAAGCAAAATCACACCTTTTACAGATACTATATGTAGTGGAAATTGAAAGGGCAGGAAAATCCAGTCAAATAACTTTTGGTTTCACCCTACCAAAACAGAAGAAAGGCTAAATATGCTAATGTGCACATACACTGGATCACATACACCCACAAAGGAACTATACACAACACATATGCACACACCAACACAAGAAAAGTCTATGGATGTACGAACGCACACGCAAGAAGACCTTCCCATTCAGAACCAGTCCACTCAAAGCCGTTTCTGACATCACAATATCAAATATCATCTGACTACGCAAAACCACCAAACTCTTTTCTGAAAGTGATAATGTCATGAAAAGTTTGGATCTACCAATTCACTTTGTCTAAATTGTGTACATCATATGCTGCTGCTACTGCTACTGCTGCTGTGTTGGTTGGAATCTTCCATCAAGCTTGTTAGAGAAGCTTCAGTCTTCAGATAGACAGATCTGAGTCAGCGAAACAGCCAAACTCGTACCTGTGTCCACGGGTAGCGTCCCCCACCCCCATTTCCTCTGCAGTTTACTAGCTCTGCTAAGAATACACAGCAGCGTGGGCGTCCACAAAAAAAAGCTTCTTAGAATAAGATAAAATAAAACTGATTCAAGTGATAAACGCAGCTGTGTGCACACCCGAGCGTTTCTCCAAACTCATTTCACTGAAGTTCTTGAAATGTCGGTTGCTGCGGCTCGCTGGTGTCATCTGACAGATATGAACAGGTTACATCTCAAAAGACATATGACTCAAGTCTCTCCGCACCGAGGAGATCAAAGGATAAGATGAGTCAGAAAAAACATTTGCATTATGAATTTAAAAAAATTGCTCGTAAAGCAAGGTTTAAGTGACACTGTAGTGGACGAGCAGGAAAAGGTCAAACCACAGCATTGCGGATCTGCATGCAAGTGACTAATCAACACAATGCTTATTATCTAACAGCACATAATGACGAGCAGACTGTGGTTTGTCGTAGCTTTATTTTGAGTAGGAAATGTAGACAGTAAACATTCATTTCAAAAACTTGAAATAAAGTTTTATGCAGCTGATGCAAAAAGATAATGATCAGTCAAATAAATGACTGCCCCTGTGCAGATCCAGATACATGAACTCCTATACCTAATGTGACATATATCCAAAAGTCTGAACCACAATCTGTATTGTATTGCATTTTTGTGCTTTTATTTTGCAATCACATGTTTGAGTGGGAGTCAATGTTGCTGTATCAGGATGTTCAAACAAACTGAGCAAGTGTTTACTATCATCATTACACACTTCAACTCTCTCAATGCTTCCGTTTAATTGCATATATATATATATATATTAAAAAAAAAAAAAAAAATCTTTTGGTCCCCACTGTATGTGAGAAATATCTTCAAAAATACATATCATTTAATTAAATATAAGAATAATAATAAAAAAGTAAGTTAAGATGTGCAAAGCAACATACAAAAGGAACTGCAAAATATCGCAGCAGTATTATTTTATATCTTGAGCAAATTAAAGGTGCAATGAAACATTCATGTTCATCTCCCAGAACAGTTATTATAATTTTTTATTTCAGACACTTGTTGCTCACAAAACTATTTATGCTAAATATGCCACACAAACTGTAAAGATCAAATTAAAATAAACATCAAGGATGTTTTATATATACATATATATGTATATATATTAGTGCTGTCAAACGATTAATTGCGATTAATCACATCCAAAATAAATACACACACATGCGTGTATATATTTCAGAAAAAATATGTTTATATATTAAATATATTTATATATAATTTAAATTATATGAATGTAAGTATGTACATGTAAATACATGTACATATTTTCAAAATATATACTGTATGTGTATGTACTTATACATAATAAATATACACAGTACACACACATATTATGTAAACAAAAACTTCTATTTTGGATGCGATTAATCATTTGACAGCACTATAGTATACCGTGTGTATATATATATATATATATATATATATATATATATATACTGTATATATATAGAAACTAGTAAGTAAATTTCACAAATAACTCACAAAGAAACAACAAGTAGAAAGAGGCAGAAACATTACAAGGTATATATACTGTATATATATATATATATATATATATATACATATATATATATAAAGAAAAAATATCCTGTCCTATCTATCCTATACAATGAACTTCTTATCTTAAAAGAACAAGAAAAAGTTTGATTCCTTCAGATTCAAGTGTCTAGCTTGTTTTCAGTTAGAAAAATTACTTGAAAGGTACAGTTTTAAAGGGAAACTAAGTATAGTTATTATTAACAGTTTAGTCTTCCATCAGATCTTGCACATCAGTCGAATGGTAACAGTCTGACTGCAGAATCCATTTAAACCATGAACACACCAAAGTAGTTCTCAGCAGCATTGGACAACACAAGTGTACAGTTTTTCACCCTGACAAAGACAGCATCACCTTTGTACAGATGAAACACCCCGCTTAGGTAGCTGTTGTCTATGGTTCTCAACCTCGGGAGTTTAGGATGTAACCTAGATGACTGGAGAAGCAAAATCTCCTTTCCTACGTATCGAAGCGTTTCCCAGAGTACAGAGTGGCTGAATACGATGCTGTCCTCCTTGAAGTTGATCTTAGAGTAGACGGAATAATATCCTTCTTTCTCTATGATGAGTTTGCCCTCATTTGCCTTGTGTTTGACATGGTGAAGAATGGATTGATGAGTCTCATGCCACAGCACGACTCCATTTACAGGTACCTGACCAGCTAAAGGAGAGGACAGCAAGAGCGTCATATACATTAGCTCTCAAATGTTTCGACACTCTTGAATGAATTTGCTCTTTCGTGATCCCATGTGTACATTTTGTCATTAAAATACAGTGGATAGTGAAGTAAGACCCGCTAACAGGTGCTCAGCATACATGCAGACTTTTGGTGACTGAATAATTCCCATACTTCTATTTGTAATAATTCAGTTCTGCTGACTTGGGAAGTATTAACAGTGAATAAACATTGGATTGCTAGTCACTGATTGTGATTGATGACAAATAAACTACACTCTAAAAAATGCTGGGTTAAATAGGGACAAACCCAGCAATTGGGCTGTTTTGACCCAGCGGTTGGGTTAAATGTTTAACCCAACCTTCCAGGTAGTAGCCCAACCACTGGGTCAAAACAACCCAATTGCTGGGTTTGTCCCTATTTTACCCAGCACTGGGTTGTATTTCACCCAGCATTTTATTAGAGTGTAGACATCTAAAAAAAATAAATCAGCTGTAAACTTACTTGTCAGTTGTGCCATTGGTTTTGATGGCTTCATTTCTCCAAGCGGTTTTTGTTTGGGGGTTACAGCATGGTCTTTCCCTGTGATATTCCAAAAAGAAAGAAAGAAATGATCATAGGTTTAAGTGCAATATCTAGTATTGTTCATATGCCATGTTTACCTAGAATAAAAGGTGCAATGCATCAAAGTAAACTTGTGGCACTTCAGACTAGCTGAGTGATCTTTACCTTGTTTTCTCATGCCAATCTGTGGTTCACCTGGAGATGTCTGCGGAAGATTGAAAAGAAGAATCTTACATTTATGAATCTTTCATATTGATTGTTCAAACGCCAAGAGTCTGCAAAAACCTTTTGAGGTTTACCACATCAGAGATACTACAATGATGTATCATGGGCTGCTGTTGCATCAATTGTGGCAAATTCCTGCACTTTAGTTAATGTAAAAAAACATAATTTCATCATCATCATTTCAAGCTCGCATTCATCTGCCTTGAGTGCCACGTCTAATGCTGCGTTCAAGTCCTCCTGGGACGTTCGTACTTACGAGTTGACAAGTCGTAATTAGGACGTCAGGTGCGTTCAAGTCAGTTTAGTCGGCACAAGATGGCGGTGTACCTTCTTTTAATAAATTACAAGAAAATACAACAGGGTCTGTTAACTCTGCTTATCGAAAATGAAGAGCAAAGAATTCGCATCAGGTGTGTTTTGCGTTTTTAATATTTTTTTTAGACCAGGGTGACAGTATAACTGATTTTCAGCATCCACAAACGCTAAAATACAGAGATTAAAAAAAGCTGTTAGCTTAATGCAACATGCAACATGGCAAATCAAAAAAATTTTCACCTATAGGTGAAAAAATGATAGCATTTTTTTACTTGGATTTCATTAACTAGCTGCGTAACAAGAACATGACCAATTTAAGTTTATAGGACAACTAAACTATCAATTTAAACAACAATTTACCATCAACTACAGACGTTGCATCCATCGTTTCCGCCATGTTTCTCATTGACCCGCCCCCAACTCGGAAACTCAGGGCTTAAAGAAAATTTCGAGTTTCCCACTCGTAATAACGACTTTGTGGTGGTGTTCATGTGCGTTTAACTCGTAAATACGATCTATCCGACATGACTTGAACGCACCATAACATTCAACAAACAACCGACTCATAGAACCAAGTCTCCACCCTCTTTTCTTTTCCAATAATCCATCTAATTTAGGTTTACGTCACAATACGGAAGAAAAGATCTGTCACTACTTCAGTACTACTTCAGTGCAAGTCAAGTCACCTTTATTTATATAGTGCTTTATACAATACAGATTGTGTCAAAGCAAGCGAGGAAATTATAAAGAGCAACCATTATGTTCGCTTGGTTGCATGTGTACAATAAAAACATGAAAAACAGTAACGTAAAATTATCAAGCTACACTCCTAATACGCAAAGCAAAAAATTTAATAAAAAAAGCGTTAGCATGACTATTTGTATTTTAAATAACAAGACTTGGCATTCAGTTGTGTTTCGCCCACATAGCTTAATTTGTGTCACACTAATATGTCATATCAGATAAACCTGTTGCAGGTTGGTTAAGACCCATTTTCCCATAACTGCATTTGTTAGGTCTAGGTCTAGGTCAGGTAACCACAGCACGCCATGTGGTTTGAGCACCAGCTGTCCAGCTACATTTCTGCAAGTTTCATGTAAAGGGAGGAGCCTGACGGAAACATCTTAATCTACATACAATCTATTTTCACGGATAAATTAGTGAAATTCTTTTGTTTTGCAATTTAAGTGAAAAGTTTCGAAATATGAACATCATTAATGAATTGTGTAATTTCGTAGTATTTGGAGGATGTTTACTTCCCATAATGACAGCATATGTCTGTATATGTGTGTGTGTGTGTCTGTGTGTAAATGTATGTATGTTTGGAGTAAATGTAGTCTAATTTTAAAAATAATTATTCACTATGCTTTCTAAGCTGCATTTATTTGATAAAAAAAGTAATATTCTTGAAATGTAAAAGAAATGTTTTCTATTTCAATATATTTTGAAATGCAAGTTATTCCTGTGATGCAAAGCTGAATTTTCAGCATCATTACTCTAGTCTTCAGAGTCACATAATCCTTCAGAAATCATTCTAATATACTGATTTGCTGCTCAAGAAACATTTCTCATTATTATCAACATTGAAAACAGTTGCTGCTTATTTTTGTGAAAACTGATACTTCTTTTTAGCATTCTTTGATGAATAGAAAGTTCAAAAGAGCAGCAGAAATATATATTTAAAAATAAATATATATTTACACAGTTATAGTTCAATTATAGTCATTTGTATCTTATTGATTCAGATAACTGAAAGTAGCTAAAAGTGATAAACCACGATGAGGTCAACAACCAAATAACATAATCTACTGTACATTCTTCATGTAAAAGAGAAACAGAAGACAGGAAAGAAGAGAACTTGAAAGAAGAACTGATGAACAAAAGATGAACTGAGATTAGATGAACTGATAGTGTGAGTGAAAGTACAATGCCGAATGAAAGTACACAAGACGGTGATGCTTCAGAAAGTTGGACCAAATGGTACTTACAGAGTTTTCTTTTGATGTGAACAGATGGTAGATGAAACAGGCCTCCACAGCCATGCCACACAGTGCCACACAAACCAGGATCACCAGTAGAGTCTGGATCGCATCCTTCCGCTGTCTACGGCCCGGCTTGGGGGGCAGCGGAGGGGGCTTCATTTTACTGTCCACCACGAATACTGAAGGATACAATACTTTACCCGGAGCCATGTGCACACACACCGTCTCTGGCCACTTCAGAGATGACAACTGCACATCCAGAGAGGTGCAAGAAGACCCACTGCAACGCAGTGAGAGCAAGACCACAGTGAGAGTGAAAGATAACCATCACTCATAAAGCCCACAGGTGGGCGGACGGTGAGAGAAAGCACACTCCAGTGGGGCCAAAAAAAAAGTCAGACCACTCTCAAAATCTCCTGTTAAATTATTTCAAGTGACAGGTAAAGTCAAATCTACAAGTTTGAGAAACGTGGGACGAAATAAGTGCAACATTTAAATCAAATTTTCTAGTTTTCAAAACGAGAAAAAAAAAGTAATCAGTGATAAAGTGTCAGATCTTTTGTCTTTCAGAACGTGACATATTCCATTTGAGTGGGTTGGAAGTGGAATCTACTTAAATGGGAATCAGAAAAGACGTGGAACACACAAATGCCTACACAAGCAGATAAATGCATGTTCATGGCCATGCAACAGGCCCACCCCTTCACACCTTCCTCTCTCCTGTGCATCAGCTCTCAGCCACAGCTTCCCCTACTCTACACAACACACACATACTCTCACACACTTTTTGAAGTAATTTTAGCTGTAATAAAGTTTTAAGTAACTTTGCTGTAGGAAAAAGACAGAAAGTTCATTTTGGAGCAATAAAACACAATAGAGTAGTGATACTCTATGCAGGCTGATGTAGTCTTTTTCTTTTTCATCCTTATATTTAGAACAATAACCACAAGTATATTTCAGCTGACAAAAATAAAACTGCAATCAGACTGAGAGAGAGAGCTGTCTCGCATTCAGAATATTCATTCAGTCCTTATGTACTTTTGATTTCATGCCTTAGCTTGTGACACATGAAACTGATATCAAAGAGCTAGTGGTGATGAAAGCTGAATGTGTTGTCACCTGCGTCTGGGCCAAAAAGTTGCACTTGAACACACGTCAAAGACTACATCCAAAGGTCAACTACGTAGAATGTACATTCTGTGCCTGCGCGAGAGGAAATAACTCTCCATACCAATAGGGGGCAGTAGTCTGTATTTGTCATTTAAAGAGGAAAATTGAAGCCAGAGATTATCTTACTATAGGGATATGAGAGGGTCTGTATTACTTACTATTGGAGAAAGCGTAACGGCTAACTTGGATCACATGTGCCATAACAATCACATTACAGCCTTGATGCCACTGACTTTCAGGCAGACTTGCACGACACTCAGTCGGCGTTTACGGATACCATAGGAATGAATGAGAAGTGCCGTAAACTGAATCCCACCTGTCGCAAAAAAGTCAGTGACTTCTCTTATAAAACAGCTTTTTTTTGTGGTAAACTCTTAAAAATAGTTCAATCCAAAAGTATTGCTTAGTGTAAAACATATAGAAGATTAGCAGATATGCTGACGATTCAATAAATGATAAGCCGTTTCCTCTTAAAGGGATAGTTCACCCAAAAATGAAAATTCTGTCATTAATTAGTTACTCACCCTCATGTCGTTCTAAACCCGTAAGACCTCCGTTCATCTTCGGAACACAAATTAAGTTATTTTTGATGAATTCTGAGAGCTCTCTGACCCTCCCATAGACAGCAATGTAGTTACCACGATCAAGGCCCAGAAACATAGCAAGGAGATCGGTAAAATTATCCATGTGACATCAGGGGTTCAACCGTAATTTTACAAAGCTACGAGAATAATTTTTGTATGCAAATACAACAAAAATAACGACTTTATTCAACAATTCGTCTCCTTGTGGCGCAGTTGACACAGAATAGCATACGCTGTTTACGTTCAATGGATATTCTCCAAAATGGCACCAGGGTGACGTGGAGGAGACGAAATGTTGAATAAAGTCGTTATTTTTTTTCTTTTGCGCTCAAAACGTATTCTCGTAGCGTCGTAAAATTACGGTTGAACCCCTGATGTCACATGGATCCTTGCTATGTTTCTGGGCCTTGATTGTGGTAACTACATTGCTGTCTATGGGAGGGTCAGAGAGCTCTCAGAATTCATCAAAAATATCATAATTTGTGTTCTGAAGATGAACAGAGGTCTTACGGGTTTAGAACAACATGAGGGTGAGTAATTAATGACAGAATTTTCATTTTTGGGTGAACTAACCCTTTAAAAGCTGTTTATTCAGCGTAGTGAAGCCTCTCCTCCATTGACATCCATTCAAAAAAAAAAAAAACGGCCTCTGGTTTCCTTTCCGTTGGCATTAGCCGTTACACTTTTTTTGGCTAATGGTTGCAGGCTTGCCTTCTATTGGCTTTAGTGAAACTAGGACTGTGGCTATACAAACCATAAACATCATCGCTTCCTTATCATTTCAAATGGTTTTCAGTTTCTTCATTACAAATGTCCATGTCGTTATTAAAGTATTTGCATATTGTAAATGCTCAGGTGAGCTGAAGTTGTAACATTAAAATCATTAAATCTGTGCACTCTTGACTTGTTTGTTTGCTTGCTTTAGTCTCTTTAGTTTTTTTTTTTAGCGTTCCTATAACTATTGGCGGAAGTACCCACTTTTTGGCATGTTCGCACTGCAGGAAGTTGATTGGCTGAACATTGATTGGCAGAATACATGCCATACGAAACACTCGCATCTGCCATTTGTGGCCTAATGATTAGAGTCAGACTTGTAGACCAAAGGTTGCAAGTTTGAGTCTCGGTCCTGACAGGGATTGTGGGTGGCGGGAGTGAATGAATACCACCTTGAATACCACGACTGAGGTGAGACCCTTAAGCAAGGCACCGAACCCCCAACTGCTCCCCGGGTGCCACAGCAAAAATGGCTGCCCACTGCGAGTGTGTTCATGGTGTGTGTGTGCGCGCACTTGAATGGGTTAAATGCAGAGCATACATTCCAGGAATGGGACACCCTACTTAGCCACACGTCACTTAGATGGCTAAAGATGGACCAATGCTGAAGTCCAGACATCCAGCTATTGATGTTGTTGAATGATGCACTTAAATGATGTTGCCGACTGCCTGATGGTGTGGAAGACACAGCAAAAACTGAGCTGTCAGATGCTAAACGACGACTGACCGTCTGTTCACCGTATCAAGGCCTTGATAGACTACAGTAGTATTGACACACATTTATCTAGCAGGGTCTTACCAAGCACTTCTGTTCAGAGATACATAAAAAAATTATAAGCTAACCCTTAAAAACCTTAAATAATTACAATTTGAATATCAGCTCAACGTTCTTACTTGACATGCAAGAGCAACACTTACTGGTTCTTGTGTGTCAAGCAAACATTTTGATGATGAAATTTAAGCCATCATATAAAGTGATTGTGTCTCTTCAGAAAAATGAAAATTTTAGCTGTGTGGCCTTTCAAAGGATGGACAAAAATGATGAGAGAATAGTTCAATTATCTTCATTTGTGTTTGAACAAAAGTCTTATAAGTGAGGAACGACATGAGGGTGAGTAAATGATAAAAACAAAATCTATTTTTGAGTGAACTATCCCTTTAATAAGTCCAGTGTTGTCATTCTTTGACAAACTTCACAATTCACTCCAAAGCCAAGCAAGCATGGCCTATAATATCAGGATTTGTATAACCATCAAAATTAGTTCCTGGGGTGATCATGATGTATGAAATTAAATAAAAATTGCAACAATATTTGAAGAGTTCAGATGCAAAAGCCTCTAAGCGCCGTCTAAAATTTTCCTCTAAAATGAGCATTTTTATCAGTTCCCTATATTTATGTTCAGTTATTTCACTTTAATTGCATAGAAAAGGACCTATACATTCATTGCCATTCAAGTAAAATTACTGAACCTAAAGCCTGATTAATGCTCATTTTAGATGAAAATTTTAGAGACTTTTACATCTGAACTCTTCTTTTCATTTTAGCCACTTGTTGAAAGGTTCTTTATAAGTTTGTTAGTTTTAAAACCATAAATATTTGTTTCAAAACATTGCACGTTCAGCATTATACCCATACAGAACATGGTTCTGGTTACACTATAGTATTATACCATTCACAGAGCGTTGCAGAAAGGTTTTTAGTACAGCAGCTAAGCCCTATACAACAATTTTTGTTGTAGGCATATGGGGGCAAAACTTTAAAAAAAAAAAGACTACGACATTGCATGCTCGCTCTAAAACTTTGGCCAGATTTAACTACTTCTACAAGCTTCTCATAGAGTACGATACAAATAGACAAACGTGTCTTATAACAGAAAAACTGAACCTTATAACACCATGATGATAACATTATTAGAACATGCAATGTATCCCACACTGCGACGCAACGACACAGGCGCGCGTTGAATCTCGACGTCGCAGCCCAGTGGACAAATCAATGAGGCTGTTTGCGCGTTTTACGCGACGCTGGAAAACTACTACGCGTTCATTATCAGCGAAGCTATCAAACGTCAAGCGCTGCTGATTGTCACCGCAAGTTCACAAGAGTCCAAACAATGTTCTTGCAGCGTAGAAGGCAATGATAGCGTCCTAGCGTTGTTGTCGCGCCGCTCGCAGTGCAGACGGGCTGTTTGGAACAGCTGCTCTAGTGTGTTTCTGAAGAGCAAAGTAATGGAGCGGTGTAAAGAGACGCGTCTCCTAGTGTGTTTGCTGCTCTTTCTGACGCTCAGCGTGGATTTGGGATTCGCATTCGGACAGAATAAGGACACCGAGTTCACTTTCCTTTTACCTCCCGGAGCAACCGAGTGCTTTTTCCAAACAGCCACTAAGAACGGCAGCATGGAAGTGGAGTACCAGGTCAATAAAACATTTAAAGTATTGCAGTTATTTAATTTGAATTAATTAAAATGATAACCTATTTGAAATGACTCGAGAGGCCACACCAGTCAGCAAGCTTGAGAAGTAAACTGTCTGGTTGTTTGTGTTCTACCTTTTGCTTTATCATTTTTTAAATATTATTTATTAGTAAGGTTCTTATTAAGTACTGCATTACATTGCAGTTTTGCTTGACAGTAATAACCAGGAAGTAGCAGGACATTTCCGTTCACAGGTGCATGTTTTGGTCAAAGTGCAATGACTGTACTTATGAAGTCATAAGTGATGATCACATACTAATATAACATGAACAGTGTGTGTATGGTTTGGTTTCATGTGTGTGGTTCTTCTCTACAGCTCTGGTGGGATGTTCAATATTATTGACATCAAAGTCAATTGAATACTAAGGAGTTAAGCAATCCTCATCCAGTCCTGTTTACTCACAGAAGCTACTGTCTTTTAGTTATTCGAGTCCAGCCCTGTGTTGTGACCTTTCTCTGAAGATTCACTGTACCACATGTCTGGGGTGTGTTTGTGGAGCCATCCCGCTTTACATTAAAAACAGGCACAGCTGCAGGACAGCTGACCCGGCCCAAAGCTCATTCCATCTGCTGGAAGGATCACGGTTTCTCTAGTGCTACATGGTTACTGTTTGCCACACTTTATCTCTAGTAACAGCACACTGACTCCTCAATGGGCTGCTTTATCAGTCTGTGGGAGATAGGAGACCTCTAATTTGAATTTTGAATTTATATGTGTGTATTTTTGCCCTCATTGACTATCCTGTTGCACTCGGATGCATGTCACATTACAGAAATAAAATGTGGGTTGTGAATGCTGTTTCATTTATCAATCACCCTGCCATTAACCTATTTTAACAGGTCATTGCAGGCTCAGGGCTGGACGTCGGCTTCACTCTGATCTCCCCAAACGGATACAGATTGGTCTCCGACTTCAGAAAATCAGATGGCATACACACGTAAGCTTCATATCCCATAGTGCACAAAGCTGAAACATTTACTCATAGTTTTGGACTGGCATAACCCACAGTATTTGCATGTCCTCTGCTGCAAAATTGCATGCTGTCTGCTGCTGCAGGGCTGACAGTGACCACAGCTGAATTTACAGAAAACCGTTGCTGTTTACAGAATTGGTTGCTTTACCAGGTTGTCAAATGAAAAGTAAAGCGTTTAAAAGCATACTTAAAGGGTTAGTTCACTCAAAAATGTAAGTTCTGTTATTATTTACTCTGATGTCATTCCAAACCGGTTTGTATGGAGGCTTATTTCCATCACAGAATAAAACTATTAAAAAGGTAATTGCGACTTTTTATATCACAATTCTGACTTTGAAATGCGAGTTAAAAACTTGCACTTGGAATTTTGACTTTTTTCTCATAATTTTGACTGGAGTTCTCGCAATTTGTACTTTTTTTTTCTTGGAATTTTGCGTTTATAAACTAGGAATTTTGGCTTTCTCTAAATTCTGAGTTTACAATGTTGTACGTTTGACTTTTTTTCTAAATTCTGAGTTCACATCGAATATTTAAAAAAAAAAATTTCAGACAATTTTTGTATTTTTTTTCTCTGAATTTTGTATGTACATTTCACTCTTTTGACTTTGTTTCTCTGGACTCTGATTTTTATATCTTGTAATTTTGACTTTTTTTTTCTCCGAAATTAGAGCTATAAAGTCAAAATTCCAAGGAAACAAGTCAAAATCGTTTTAATCCAGAAATAAGCTTCCACAGGTTTGACTATGAACACAAAAGATATTTTGAAAAATATTTGTTACCAAACAGTTTAAGTGACCATTGACTTCTATTGTGTGGATTGTATTTTTTTATCTAATATTTCACAGTATTACTCCAAGTCAAGACATGTGCATTATAGTAATCTTGCTTTGTGTGTGTTGGGGGTTTGCTGTCAGGGTGGACCCCACTGAGGAGGGCGACTACAGGATTTGCACTAATATAACATGAACAGTGTGTGTATGGTTTGGTTTCATGTGTGTGGTTCTTCTCTACAGCTCTGGTGGGATGTTCAATATTATTGACATCAAAGTCAATTGAATACTAAGGAGTTAAGCAATCCTCATCCAGTCCTGTTTACTCACAGAAGCTACTGTCTTTTAGTTATTCGAGTCCAGCCCTGTGTTGTGACCTTTCTCTGAAGATTCACTGTACCACATGTCTGGGGTGTGTTTGTGGAGCCATCCCGCTTTACATTAAAAACAGGCACAGCTGCAGGACAGCTGACCCGGCCCAAAGCTCATTCCATCTGCTGGAAGGATCACGGTTTCTCTAGTGCTACATGGTTACTGTTTGCCACACTTTATCTCTAGTAACAGCACACTGACTCCTCAATGGGCTGCTTTATCAGTCTGTGGGAGATAGGAGACCTCTAATTTGAATTTTGAATTTATATATGTGTATTTTTGCCCTCATTGACTATCCTGTTGCACTCGGATGCATGTCACATTACAGAAATAAAATGTGGGTTGTGAATGCTGTTTCATTTATCAATCACCCTGCCATTAACCTATTTTAACAGGTCATTGCAGGCTCAGGGCTGGACGTCGGCTTCACTCTGATCTCCCCAAACGGATACAGATTGGTCTCCGACTTCAGAAAATCAGATGGCATACACACGTAAGCTTCATATCCCATAGTGCACAAAGCTGAAACATTTACTCATAGTTTTGGACTGGCATAACCCACAGTATTTGCATGTCCTCTGCTGCAAAATTGCATGCTGTCTGCTGCTGCAGGGCTGACAGTGACCACAGCTGAATTTACAGAAAACCGTTGCTGTTTACAGAATTGGTTGCTTTACCAGGTTGTCAAATGAAAAGTAAAGCGTTTAAAAGCATACTTAAAGGGTTAGTTCACTCAAAAATGTAAGTTCTGTTATTATTTACTCTGATGTCATTCCAAACCGGTTTGTATGGAGGCTTATTTCCATCACAGAATAAAACTATTAAAAAGGTAATTGCGACTTTTTATATCACAATTCTGACTTTGAAATGCGAGTTAAAAACTTGCACTTGGAATTTTGACTTTTTTCTCATAATTTTGACTGGAGTTCTCGCAATTTGTACTTTTTTTTTCTTGGAATTTTGCGTTTATAAACTAGGAATTTTGGCTTTCTCTAAATTCTGAGTTTACAATGTTGTACGTTTGACTTTTTTTCTAAATTCTGAGTTCACATCGAATATTTAAAAAAAAAAATTTCAGACAATTTTTGTATTTTTTTTCTCTGAATTTTGTATGTACATTTCACTCTTTTGACTTTGTTTCTCTGGACTCTGATTTTATATCTTGTAATTTTGACTTTTTTTTTTCTCCGAAATTAGAGATATAAAGTCAGAATTCCAAGGAAACAAGTCAAAATCGTTTTAATCCAGAAATAAGCTTCCACAGGTTTGACTATGAACACAAAAGATATTTTGAAAAATATTTGTTACCAAACAGTTTAAGTGACCATTGACTTCTATTGTGTGGATTGTATTTTTTTATCTAATATTTCACAGTATTACTCCAAGTCAAGACATGTGCATTATAGTAATCTTGCTTTGTGTGTGTTGGGGGTTTGCTGTCAGGGTGGACCCCACTGAGGAGGGCGACTACAGGATTTGCTTTGACAACAGCTTCAGCCATATATCAGAGAAGATGGTGTATATGGAGGTGATCGTGGATGGACCAGAGGAGGACGATGAGGACGATGAAGATTGGGCTGCTCTGGCTGAACCAGAGGACTCGCTGGAGTACAAACTGGAGGATATCAGGGTACACAAATCACATAGCACTTAATTCATCTGCCTATAGTTTACAGTTCTTCGTATTGTAGGATGTACATGTGGATCATGTGCATGATAAATATCAAATCAGTACTAGAACTCGGCAAGCACAGCTGCATTGTGAAAACATGCTTTAAGTTCTAAAAAGGTTCTGATACCATTTTCATCCCACATACTGTACTTAAAATGACAGATATTGCTTTTGTAGTAAACAAACCTTTACATTATATTGGCGCTATAAGGTTTCTTAACTCTGTAAGACCTGACATACGAAATAATAGTCAGCAAAATCAATTGTTTAACAGTAGGAGTATTGTTTGTTTAACAAATGGAGTATTATTTGATATACCAAGCCTTTATGGCTCATATAATATGATGTAGGAGAATATGGAGCTCAAACTGAGCAACAATGTGTAATTTGGTCCAGTTGCTAATATTTATATGGCCAAAAAGATGAAATTCTGATAGCTTGTAATGTACATCAGTGAGAGCTGAGAACACCAAAAGAGACTACTATGCCTAGTGCTTTAAACATGTAATTTTATGATAAAATTGATCCCCCCCCCCCCCCCCCCCCCTAATATAAAACAAAAACAGAACAGCCACGAG
>NW_015505512.1:791693-839750 GCF_001515645.1 Sinocyclocheilus grahami | reverse complement strand
CATGTGCATTATAGTAATCTTGCTTTGTGTGTGTTGGGGGTTTGCTGTCAGGGTGGACCCCACTGAGGAGGGCGACTACAGGATTTGCTTTGACAACAGCTTCAGCCATATATCAGAGAAGATGGTGTATATGGAGGTGATCGTGGATGGACCAGAGGAGGACGATGAGGACGATGAAGATTGGGCTGCTCTGGCTGAACCAGAGGACTCGCTGGAGTACAAACTGGAGGATATCAGGGTACACAAATCACATAGCACTTAATTCATCTGCCTATAGTTTACAGTTCTTCGTATTGTAGGATGTACATGTGGATCATGTGCATGATAAATATCAAATCAGTACTAGAACTCGGCAAGCACAGCTGCATTGTGAAAACATGCTTTAAGTTCTAAAAAGGTTCTGATACCATTTTCATCCCACATACTGTACTTAAAATGACAGATATTGCTTTTGTAGTAAACAAACCTTTACATTATATTGGCGCTATAAGGTTTCTTAACTCTGTAAGACCTGACATATGAAATAATAGTCAGCAAAATCAATTGTTTAACAGTAGGAGTATTGTTTGTTTAACAAATGGAGTATTATTTGATATACCAAGCCTTTGTGGCTCATATAATATGATGTAGGAGAATATGGAGCTCAAACTGAGCAACAATGTGTAATTTGGTCCAGTTGCTAATATTTATATGGCCAAAAAGATGAAATTCTGATAGCTTGTAATGTACATCAGTGAGAGCTGAGAACACCAAAAGAGACTACTATGCCTAGTGCTTTAAACATGTAATTTTATGATAAAATTGATCCCCCCCCCCCCCCCCCAAATGTTAACATGATTAAACTGGAAGCCAGTCCAGTGCGTGTTCATCTTGAAATATTACTAACAATATAAAAGTTATTCTCAAGTTCCCCTAATAAAAAATGAGCAAATATGATCACAACCTGAAAGTGGATGATTTTACACTTAAAGGCCTTTTACTTGCTAACAAGTATAAGCTATCAGTCAGACAACAGAAGTACATTGTGTACTACAGGTTTTTCAGGTTTCAGGTTGTTTTGATTATTTTGATAATTTGCATACCAAATATTTTACAGTAGGCTTTATTAAAGTTGAAGAACAGCTGCCAGTATTTTCACATTATCTCCAGAACATTTTTTTAAATGGTTGAATGCCGTTAAGAAAATTATTTGCAGATAAAATTTTCCTTAAAGCTCTAGTTTTGGCACTTATCATCTGCAACAAAAATGCAATGTTTCCAAATGTTTTGTGGGAAACTATAGCTTCGCTCATGTTTTCTCTCATCGCACAGGACACAATGGACGCTGTGCACAAGAACCTGGAGCGAAGCCGTCAGCTACAGACGACGCTGCGGGCGTTCGAGGCTCGTGACCGTTACCTGCTGGAGGATAACCTGTGGCGGGTTTCCTTCTGGTCCAGTGTCAGTCTGCTGGTCATGGTCAGCGTGGCCCTCACCCAGATCTACACTTTACGCAGATTATTCAGTGACAAACACAGAGTTTGTACATAGCAGAGATGAACTGGAGAGGGACTATGCTGGACTAATGGATTCTGTAAATGAAGACGTGGAAACTCTCAGGTCCAAAAAATATCCCTCTAGTTTCTGCTAGAATTGAAGTGTTTGGAGCTCTCAGTGAATCTGGCTATTGACCATTTCTCAGTGTTTTAATTATAAGAGTTTTTTTGTAGAGCGCTAACACTGCTGAACACTAAATTTACTTGAAGTGCTGTAGAAACATTTGAATGTAATTTTGTACTTGACTTTTAAAACCCTGTGGTTAAAATAATTTATGAGACTTTTGAAATAAATAACAGTGCGATTAACATTTCTTATGGATTTATACAGCAGGAAAATAAAAATCCAAGGGAACGTTTTGCTTTGAATGGTTTATTATACAGCACATTAGCATCTCATTTGGAACAAATGCAGCTCAGTCATATGTGGCATAGCAAGTGCATATGCAAAATGAATTTAAAACTCATCTGGGTTATTGATGTTACATTTCAAGTCAATTGCTAACTGCAATGAATTGTTATTACTGTACTGTGGGAATCAGAATCACATTGTTTCATAACAATACTTTCAAGATTGTTGCCATTAATCTATTTGTTTTCTAGATGTTAATCTGTAGGTTAGTGGTTCTTATATTCTTCCATCACACTGCAATAATATACAAATATTCTCATTAAACAACAAGCCTTGTAAAAAAGTTATGTACAACCATATTCATTACAAACTACCTATAAATAAGAGTTCCAAGAGTTCAATGAAACAATTCACAAGGTGGGATGCTTAGTTAATGACTCAACTATTCATCTTACATCATTTATTCAGTAGACATTTGGCACTCAGGTCATCACTTGTAAATCAACTTTTGCAAGTTGGGTCGCGTTCCTTGTCAAGCAATCATATTCTGGTCCTGGAGCCACCCACTCCTATCAACTGCAAATGACATGTTTACCTTCCTGGATGCATTCAGCTTTGCTTTTTTATGGCCTTCTCTTGCTAACTTCCCTCCATCTTGTTGACTCTGATATATGCCATTGCTTGCAAGAGTGCTCACTACTGTTGGGAACTTTGCAATTGGTTGGAACATCTGAAGCTGTTGATAAATTTGAATTTCTTAGAATCAATACAGTAAACTGTGCATCATGTTGGGGTGACAGCCTGTCCATATAAACTTTCCTCGGCCACTTTACGAAGTGGAACGCACTTCAAAATGGCAGCATGGATTCCCCTGAGAGGAAGTGATTAGGAAAGTTTGCAAATGGATGTCTAAAAGTCAAGTGGAACGTGCCTCCTGTAGTCCCCTGATGTATTTTTGTAGACCAAAACCTGGAAAGAAGTTTGCATTTTACACCTTCTGGTTCCAGCATACTGAAGGTTTTTTTTAATGGGTTTTTGGTTGAAATAAGGTCTGTGGTGAACACAAGCTCATGTTCACACATTTTATTCAACGCCTTAAAATACATAAGTAAATACACAAGTGGTTAAATGGGACTAAATGGTTAAATGGTTGTTGGGAACATTAAATGCCATCACACCAACTCATCTATTCACTGGCAGTGATGCCTAAGTTTAGTTTGGTACATGTCATGATTTTGATTAGGCTTTAACATTCAGTTGTTCATGTGTGATAAGTTTCATGATAAACCAAATGTGTAAGAATCAGCTTTTGTTGGTAACAGAGCTTATTTTCTGCAGTAATCCAAAAGCCAATGGAAAAATTCTATTTGGTTTTTGTCGAGGGAACCAGGGTGATGCAAACTTGTGGGTTAGCTTACAAAAATACAGCAAGTCATCAATGCAGTACTCTATTTCTTCTATTCCTTTGTAAATATTTCAAAGTTTGGAGAGAAAAAAAGTTAATTATATTGTTTTTAATTTACAAAATCAATGACTCCAAGTCAATAGTTTTACATTGTAACATTATTTCAGATTCAGTCATCATTCACACAACAGTCAAAGTTTGTAATGTTGCAATTCTGAGCTGGTTTGATTCGGTTCAACACTATGAACATTTGTATTTATTTAATCTATGGAGAAACCTACTTCTAGAACCAAGACTGCAAAAAAAATGGTAGGTCAGCACCTTTTCAGATCAAGATGAGAATAAAGTTCAAACAAGACTGAGTAATACCTAGAAGAATCTCATCTTTGGTCAATTTTTTTTTAAATCGCATAGGAAAATGTAAGTTGACTTTTTTTCCAATCCAATTGATTGGTCCTTTGATATCCTATTGATATCCTTTGGAAACAGGCATCATGTCCTCATGGTGCAGTAGACCAGCTGTATGGTGATCCTTCTCACCTGCACCGGATCAGCTTCACCACTGGTTCTCTGGCCGTCGTGGAGGCGGACGTCTGTTCAACAACCACAACCAAAAGCACAGATCAGCAGTGAGAATTTCATTTGCGTGCTGTACAGAGTGAAACATGTATGTTTACAGTAACTCAACAGGCTCTGATGAGCTATGAAATACTGAGGTTTATATTACGGCCCTATACGCTGTGTGAATGTGGAGGTGGGTTGGGGTTCCAAACTCTCAGAAAGTTTCCAGTTTATAAATTAAAATTACGAGTTCTTCGAACATGTAACACTTTGTCGTTGATAGTGTTCCCACAGAAACGCATGAATCAAGTCTGAGTAGAACATCACGCGCTGTCGTCTCGAAATTACGGTAATTGATAACTATACAGTGAAGGCAACTAAAGAGTAGATCTGAATGGTTTTAAGTGAATGTGCTAACTTCTAACACCTATAATCGGCCATTGCGTTCACATTCCCAATTGGTTACCATCTTCAGTGCTTCAAAAACACATTTGGATGAACAATGAGCGTTACTGACTGGATGCATGCCCAACTGACTTAAAAATGCAGGAGTAGATTAATATCTATTAATAAAGTTATGTGCTATCCACTTATGTAGAAACAGCTGATTTTGACAGAAAGCTGCTAAATATGAGCCTTGCATTACTCATCAGGTCACATGCTGATAATAAAACAAGACTCGTCATTAGACAGATGTGGTCTTCCATGATGATATAGGATGCATTCTCTCTCTCTCTCTTGGTTACCATCTTCAGTGCTTCAAAAACACATTTGGATGAACAATGAGCGTTACTGACTGGATGCATGCCCAACTGACTTAAAAATGCAGGAGTGTTCATATACCAATGGATAGCAAATTTACCTGGTAGCTACTCAGTATTGCTGGTACTTCCGGAAAACTGGTATGCTTATATGGTAAGTTCTTGTGATATTTTACATTCATAGCATGCGCTCTCTAAATTTCCCAGATGCTTCCAATTTTTTCAGACATTATTGCGTCATCTAATATGTAGAAAACCTTTTTTTATTTTTTAATATGTAGGCCTAAATCAACAAGAACCAGTAGAAGACAGAATTACCCACACTCCTTATAAAATAATATAAGAAATACCCGTTTGGAATATGCAATAACTGAAAGCGACCGAAAGCCTTGCACATTAAAGTTACAAATGGCTGCACCCACTCTTATATTAAAAATAATGTGTATAGTACATATCGTAAATGCATAGTATGCATTTTTGTTTGTAGTTAACACTTTCCTACTATATAGTAGGCAAGATGCATTCTCTCTCTCTCTCTTTTTATACTTCCACTAAGGAAACGTGCTCATGAGTCATACCTAAAACGTCAGCTTTACAGAGGAAGAACAGGTAATGAAGCCACATGGTTCTAAATTCTGTGTTTGAGACCGTCAACTCTGCAAATGAGATTGATCAGCTCATTACATGCTCATGTGCTCCATTCCGATTGACATTGCATCACAGTATCCATGATTTATTAATTAGTGCATGCTAAAAACATGACTTGTGCTATGACTTTGTGAAGGTTCCCTTTCAACATTTTCAGTTGAAAAGTGAGGGTAATGGGACTGTAACCTATACCAGCCTAGAAACAGTAACTAATGGATTACCTGTATTTAGCTTTTTGCTAACACTTACGCATATCACATAGGTGTCAATATGCAATAGAAATAACTCAAAAGTATGGACTTTCCTAGTAGGTGGGGAATCGTTTGGAACCTCACGATATGATTCAGTTAACGGCTCGATTCAAAACCATGAGTTTACGATGAACACAAACACATTTTAATGGTATTGCGTGGATATATCACTGACTTAATAACCTTTGATTGACCAATGCGTTCACACTCGCTTAAAAAATGTGTTTGCTATGAACAAGAGCTGTAATTACGCCATGTCGTAATTACAGTAATTCTGAGATGAGAACACGTGACATTCTACTCTGAGCTTTTCCTCAGACACTGAGGTAGCGCCAGTGGCAAGTATAGGTCTCTGCAGGAAAGTAATGGGAGTTACCAGATCGGGGTGTTTTTAGACCATGTTTCCTGATTGGCTGACACCATAATGATGGTAGGATTAGGGGTGGGGTTAGGTAAAGGGGATTATTTTGATTGCATGATTGAGAAACACCCTGCAGTTTGAAAACACCCACAAAGTTAGAAACGCCTTCTTTTGCTCTGCAGAGACCTCAATCTCGCCAGTGGCACCAATGAATCTGGCGTCGGTCAGGTGGTATAGCGTTCACATGGTCCAAACTCTCAGAAAGTTTCCAGTTTATAAATTAAAATTACGAGTTCTTCGAACATGTGAACACTTTGTCGTTGATAGTGTTCCCACAGAAACGCATGAATCAAGTCTGAGTAGAACATCACACACTGTCGTCTCGAAATTACGGTAATTGATAACTATACAGTGAAGGCAACTAAAGAGTAGATTTGAATGGTTCTAAGTGAATGTGCTAACTTCTAACACCTATAATCGGCCATTGCGTTCACATTCTCAATTGGTTACTATCTTCAGTGCTTCAAAAACACATTTGCGATGAACAATGAGCGTTACTGACTGGATGCATGCCCAACTGACTTAAAAATGCAGGAGTGTTCATATACCAATGGATAGCAAATTTACCTGGTAGCTACTCAGTATTGCTGGTACTTCCGGAAAACTGGTATGCTTATATATATATTTTTTTAATTTTGACAAAGTTCTTGTGATATTTTACATTCATAGCATGCGCTCTCTAAATTTCCCAGATGCTTCCAATTTTTTCAGACATTGCGTCATCTAATATGTAGAAAACCTTTTTTTATTTTTTAATATGTAGGCCTAAATCAACAAGAACCAGTAGAAGACAGAATTACCCACACTCCTTATAAAATAATATAAGAAATACCAGTTTGGAATATGCAATAACTGAAAGCGACCGAAAGGCTTGCACATTAAAGTTACAAATGGCTACACCCACTCTTATATTAAAAATAATGTGTATAGTACATATCGTAAATGCATAGTATGCATTTTTGTTTGTAGTTAACACTTTCCTACTATATAGTAGGCAAAAAAAACGAATGTGAAAAGAGTAGTATGTCCAAATTCATAGTATTCATGAAAAGTACCCAGATGATCTACTTTCGGCAAATTTCTGAAGTCTTTTATTATCATCTCACTTCCAATTCTCATTGTGCATTTTGCTCCAAGTCCATTTTACACAGGCACTTGACAATGATTTGTTATTCCAAAAGCATAAAAAAGGATGCTAAATATGTCCTCAGTCCCTCACTCCATACAAAAGGACACAATTATTAGAGAGAGAGACGGGGATCGGGTCACCATAACCAAAGACCAGAGGGAAAGTTATGGCTGCAGTGATCTTGGCTTTATCCAGTTCTTAACAGATGTTGAAGTAATTTGAAATCGGAAAACATACAGCTGGATACGATTTTAATTCAAGCCTTGAACTGACTGAAGAAAGAGCAGCGGTTGCCATCAATGTAGCCATAACACACAGAAGTGATTAAAGGGCGTTTGGCCCTGAAATCTGCAGCTAGTTTTTAAGTTTCATCTCAAGTCCGACTCCAAGTCTTCGATTATTTACAGACGAATCGATGCCAAAATCAAAGACTCGCTCCCGCTTACACCAAATCCCTATTATTATCCTCAAGTTAATCAAGAAAACGAAATTCGTCATGGCCCATTTCCTTGCACGCACATCAATAAAAGCAAACGTCAAATATTCTGCAATCAAACCAGGATCAAAAGGAAACCAGCTGGACCGCGTTCACTCTGAATCCTGTTCAACCATTGTTAACGCAACCGAAGGGGCATAAATCTGTCGTTCTACTCAGTAGCAAACAGTTTGTGAAAAATGCAAATCAACACAAAGACAAATGCCAAGGTTATAAATAATACACTCAGAAATACGCTTGTTAGTACATCTACTATGATCTCTATGTTAAAGATTCACTGTTTTTGCATTCAGAAAGTTCCCTGTGTCTTTGTAGGCAAGAGCGGACTGGTTCCATAAAGCAAATGCCCCCAGACCCCAAATACACCTGCATGCACCATGTTCAGCGACCCTGTGTTTGAGTGCATTCCCACTTCCTGTAGCGTCCTGATGTTTTTCCCGCTCATAAACCCTCCCCCGACCCTCACTATCCCTGAATGCGAAAATAAAAGCTCCTTGCAGATTAATTTAAGTTACAATGATCAGAACGCTAAGCTAGCGTAAACTGTTACGAGATTTGGAGTCGGATGTTACCTGAGCTCTGACGGGTCGGCCCGTCGCGAGTGGTTACCGTGCTTTCCAGGATTATATTCATGTACACAAATTATTATTTGTATAAATATTTCATTACAGAGATTTGCATACAAACTGAACCTCCTCTTCTGACTATCTAAGAAATTCCCATCACTCGAGAACTAGAAGTGCTTTTCAAGAACCAAATTTCTCAACACAACAGAAAGAGGATGTTGCTCGCCAGCTCCAAATATGAGTGTCAACATCTAGTTTTTTTTTGACTTGTGAACTTGTATGTTTGCTTTTCTCTGATCGGTTAGCTGCTATTGAGTCATAATTAACAGTCGCTTGGTACTAAGTGCCGTTTTGAAGGATATCAAACATAAACGGCCAACTGAACATGAAAAACAAAGAAATCAGATCCAAATCAATCCCACATAGCAATAACAACAGCGGTCATGGTGTCTTATTTCAGCATATCAAGTTAGAGAGTCAAGAAAACACAGAATGAAAACAAAAAACACATGAAGAAGTGTGTCTATAACAAGAAAGAGTCTTCAACCACCCTTAAGTTACCCAAGAACAGGAAGGAGACAGGCTAGTTTACAGCAACTAACTTGCACAGTGCTTGTATACATCTTATCCCACATTAAACCACTAGTCAGAGAGGAGGTATAATGAGTCTAATGTTGGTTCTTCTACACAAGTTGAGTAGGATACCCCCTGGTGGTCACCTGACCTATGTGAGTGATGAAATGACTGAAAGTTGGAGGCCACTACACCCTTTAGTTCACTCTACATTTGAACAAAATAATAACAGCAATACTTTTATTTGAATATGGATGTGCTTAATTTAGACCTCTGGGCTTTAAAAGTAAGGATTTGATTAGCAGCGCTGATCAGAGGACAGTTTGAGTGGATTATTTAGGTCTATTGGCCAGGCTTTATGTGTAGACACACGTGCACATGTTTCAGTGCAGTTCTCCAGCCCTTCCTCTCTCTCTCTTTCTTTCTGTCAGCCTATGGTGGCCAGCGCATAGGTCTAGTCTAGCAGGGAGGGCTCGGCGGGGCGGATAATGGTGGGCCGGTGGGGAGCGCCAGGGGGTCTTCTGCTGTAGGAGGAGAAATAGTGAGAAACAAAGGTGAGACATACCCACAACCACAGTCCACCTCTAAACATCCCTATCAAAGGGGCATAAGTAGATCATATGAAAACATACAAATTAAACACCTATTCGCCAAAACGTAAAATAGTTACAAATTGCCATGAGATTGTGTTGCACATTCATGCTGTACAGAACATACAAACTAAGTACTTATTCAAAAGAAGGGCATGTTGTTTCGGACACAGTCAGAGAATAGTGAGACTACATTTGATTTATTTCCATGAGAACACAGAGGAAGAGATGCATGCTGGGAGAGACATGCCATGGAAAATCAAGCAGACAGCGAGGAGATGTGACACAAGGAAACACCGACCACCAGAGCGCCAGATCTTTATTATACACAACACCTTTTTATTATCATCTCACTTCCAATCGGAGTCATAATTAACAGTCGCTTGGTACTAAGTGCCGTTTTGAAGGATATCAAACATAAACGGCCAACTGAACATGAAAAACAAAGAAATCAGATCCAAATCAATCCCACATAGCAATAACAACAGCGGTCATGGTGTCTTATTTCAGCATATCAAGTTAGAGAGTCAAGAAAACACAGAATGAAAACAAAAAACACATGAAGAAGTGTGTCTATAACAAGAAAGAGTCTTCAACCACCCTTAAGTTACCCAAGAACAGGAAGGAGACAGGCTAGTTTACAGCAACTAACTTGCACAGTGCTTGTATACATCTTATCCCACATTAAACCACTAGTCAGAGAGGAGGTATAATGAGTCTAATGTTGGTTCTTCTACACAAGTTGAGTAGGATACCCCCTGGTGGTCACCTGACCTATGTGAGTGATGAAATGACTGAAAGTTGGAGGCCACTACACCCTTTAGTTCACTCTACATTTGAACAAAATAATAACAGCAATACTTTTATTTGAATATGGATGTGCTTAATTTAGACCTCTGGGCTTTAAAAGTAAGGATTATTGTGTTGCACATTCATGCTGTACAGAACATACAAACTAAGTACTTATTCAAAAGAAGGGCATGTGGTTTCGGACACAGTCAGAGAACAGTGAGACTACATTTGATTTATTTCCATGAGAACACAGAGGAAGAGATACATGCTGGGAGAGACATGCCATGGAAAATCAAGCAGACAGCGAGGAGACGTGACACAAGGAAACACCGACCACCAGAGCGCCAGATCTTTATTATACACAACACCAGTTGGAGGCCACTACACCCTTTAGTTCACTCTACATTTGAACAAAATAATAACAGCAATACTTTTATTTGAATATGGATGTGCTTAATTTAGACCTCTGGGCTTTAAAAGTAAGGATTTGATTAGCAGCGCTGATCAGAGGACAGTTTGAGTGGATTATTTAGGTCTATTGGCCAGGCTTTATGTGTAGACACACGTGCACATGTTTCAGTGCAGTTCTCCAGCCCTTCCTCTCTCTCTCTTTCTTTCTGTCAGCCTATGGTGGCCAGCGCATAGGTCTAGTCTAGCAGGGAGGGCTCGGCGGGGCGGATAATGGTGGGCCGGTGGGGAGCGCCAGGGGGTCTTCTGCTGTAGGAGGAGAAATAGTGAGAAACAAAGGTGAGACATACCCACAACCACAGGGAAATGATGAAGGAGAAGGGATAAGTAAGTAGACTAGATGAGATGAGATGAGATGAGAAAAGATAAAAAAAAGAGAAGAGATGAGACCAGAAGAGATGAAGAGAGACAAGACTACATGAGAGGAAATGAGTCGAGATGAGACTACGTGAGAGAAGACGTGACTAGATTAGATGAGAAAAGACAAAAGGAGAATAGATGAGGCAAGAAGAGGTGACTAGGTGAGACTAGAAGGGATGAAAACAGACAAGATGGGACTAGACAAGAATTGATGAGACTAGATGAGCCACAAGATGGCGAGACAAAACATGAGGAATAGACCAGACTTAATGAGACTAGATGAGATGAGACTGTAAATGCGCACGTGCACTAGACTTCACGTAATGCGTGCACTCTGTAGGTGTTTTGAATGTTTTTTTGTGTCGTGAGAATATTGAGCAAAATTGCTCACTTGTCATGGTGTTACTTAACTATATCATGTTATGAATAAACTAAACATTTTGAATTTTTACCTTAGTGTGTTTCTTCTGAGTTTACGTGTGCTGTTACGCTCGTTTGTTCTGAAGTCTCTCACAAATAGACAAACAGAGTAAGCCTTAACAGCGCAACCTTGATACCAGTAATACACTATCCATTATCAATTGCCATTTACAATGAATGTAGGCTAATACAATTAGAAGAATCACTCTTCGATACTTCGCTAGTTATTTTTTGTCACTTATGTTTTAATCAGGCTATTTGTCTGGTCAGGCAGTTCGACCTGTATTCTGCTACTGCGATTCTCTCAGTAACTACCGCAGGGAAGAAAACATCTTCGGTCTGTCCAATGATTGTAAACAGTCATTTAAGTCTGTCAGACTGAAGAGATTTTAGCGGTAATGTGACCAAAAATATTTAAGACCCATCGAATCCGAATTTAAGACATTTTAAGACTTTTTAAGGCCTTTTATTAGGAAAACGTTATTTAAGACATTTTAAGAATTTGAAGGACCCGCGGACACCCTGTGAGATGAAAAGAGACAATAGATGAGGATTCAAGGCTAGATATAAGACTACATAAGAGATGAGACTAGATGAGAAGAAATGAGAAAAGACACATGGAGAAGAGATGAGGCAAGAAGAGACGAGTAGATGAGACTAAAAGAGATGAAAAGATACAAGACTAGACAAGACTACCTGAGATGAGATGAGATTTGGGACTAGATGAGACAGCCTTAGAGGAGATGAGAGCAGAAATGAGACATAAAAGAGAAAAGATGAGACAAGAAAAGGTGACTAAATGAGACTAGAATAGATGAAAAGATGCAAGATGAGGAGAGACAAGACTTCATGAGACTAGATGAGATGAGAAGAGACCAGATGAAGATATAAGACTAGATAAGACAACATAAGAGTTGAGACTAGATGCGAAGAGATGAGAAAAGACAAGAGCTGTGATTAGGCAAGAAGAGATGACTAGAAGAGATTAAAAGAGACGAGACGAGATGAGAAGAAATGAGAAAAGACAAAAAGATAGGGAGAGAAAGGACTAGATGAGACAACCTAAGAGGAAATGAGAAGAGAAATTAGACATAAAAGAGAAAAGATGAGCCAAGAAAAGGTGACTAGATGAGACTAGCAGAGATGAAAAGAGACAAAAGATGAGGAAACAAGACTAGATAAGACAACATTAGAGTTGAGACTAGATGCGAAGAGATGAGAAAAGATGAGCTGAGGAGAGATGAGAGCAGATGAGACTAGATGAGATGAGAAAAGACAAAAGGAGAAGTGATTAGGCAAGAAGAGGTGACTAGATGAGACTAGAAGAGATGAAAAGAGACAAGATGAGACAAGACAAAAGATGAGGAAGGACCGAACTAGATGAGGCTAGATAAAAAGAGATAAGAAATGACAAGATGAGGAGAGATGAGACTACATGAGATGAGATATAAAAAGAGAAGGGGTGAGGAGCAGACAAGAAGAGGCTACATGAGAGTAAACGAGAATAGACAAGAACAGAAGAGGAGGCTAGATGACAAAATTTGAAGAAATAAGACGGGAAGAGATGAAATGAGATAAATGACAAGATGAGATGGGATGAGACGAGAAGTTAGGTGAGACTATGGGAGACAAGAAGTGGCTAGATGAGGACACACAAAAGCAGAAGAGAAGGCTAGAAAAGAGACAAACTTTGACAAATCAAGATAAGAAAAGACAGGAAGAGAAGACAAAAGAGGCTAGATAAGACTAAATGAGAAAACATTAAATTAATTGAAACATGAGATGGCATTAAAAGAAACCAGGCAGAAAGGACAGGAAGAGATAAGAAAATACCAGATGAGACAAAGTGAGAAAGCAAAAAATCGATAAAAATTAGAATAGAAAAGAGGTGAGAATAGAAGTGATGAGGAGGGATGAGAACAGATGAGGCTAGATTAGTAGAAACGAGAAGAAGAAGAGATGAGAGGAGATCAAAACAGGAAAACGATATCACTGGAAGGATTAGAAAGAATATGCTGAGAAGTAAATGAAGGAAAACTTGATGCATTCATAATATTAGTTGTAGTATGTGAAGAAGAAAATATAAATCTGCATGCATTATCTAGTGAGAGCAGAATAAGAGCTGAAGAAACAGTACAACAGTCAAACCTCGTTCAAACGGTATTTTCCTCAGACCTCTGAGCTTCAGACACAAGACGCTCGTTCTCACACGCACACCAAGAATACACTTCTACATGGAGGTGACAGACGGTTAGGTGTCTTACCTGGGGATGCCCGGAGGGATGCGAGCTGGGCGGGAGGGGATCTGAGGGGGCGCACTGAAAGGATCCTGGCTGTTGTTGCTGAAGGCATTAATGGGCTGGCCTGGGCGATAGGGAATGGGCGGAGCTGCAAAAGAGGGGGTGGGGTTAAGAGGGGGTGGGCCTGGTGTTGGACCTCTCACTGCAGGAGGCCTGCTGGGGGCCGGGGCCGAAGTAGGCGGTCTGCGCTGGGGGGTGGGGCTACACAGGGCAGGAAAAGAAGAAATATATTATTAAAACAGTTATGAAGGACACTAAAACCATTTTAGTAGGTACACTACACTTAAGGCCCTGTATACTCATGGTGACGTTTTTCAGTTAAAAATCAGATGGTTAACTGTGGTTTTGGAACATGACAAACACTTCGTTTTTGAATCCTTTAAACTTTAAACTCCAATCAGTTTTCCTTAAAATAAATGTCTTAATTGAAAAACATAACTGCTTAGTTCTAATGAGTAATATTGTTTCAAATCAAGAAACAGGTTTGTGTTGCCTGATAACATTAATAATAGAAACACTTCGTTTTTGAATCCTTTAAACTTTAAACTCCAATCAGTTTTCCTTAAAATAAATGTCTTAATTGAAAAACATAACTGCTTAGTTCTAATGAGTAATATTGTTTCAAATCAAGAAAAAGGTTTGTGTTGCCTGATAACATTAATAATATAACTTTTTTTGTCTCTTAGAAATACACATTTGATAGTACATTGAGTTAGGATGCAGATGTAGATTTATGTTCATTAGCAAAATCAATCTGTAAAAATTGTAGCAACCTCATTTTATACGGTGAAATTTAATTATTCTGACTTCCATAGTAGCATACATTTAGATCATTATAATCAGATTAAAAACCACAAATATAGCACCTCAATACCATGGTAAAAATGTAATATGGCTTCTAGGTATTTGTATGAATAAATACATTTAGTATACATGCATAAACGCTATTGCTTAATCACAAAAATACAAATTATATTCCATTACTCCTCCTTTAATAGATTTAATACACATCTACATTAATAATATAATAAAATTAGACACAAATGCCCACATTTCTAACACAATACCATGGTGCAGTTAGTGGTGGTACTACAGTAAATCTATGGTAAATGATGGCGATTTGTAGATTAAAAAGCGGATAAACGGTCCAAGTGGCGCAGTTCAATTGACGCATTTGCCTCATAAACATTTTATCGAACATTTATCAAACTCTTATAATTTATCGAGAAAATTTATATCGTGCGATAATGATCGTTATCGATTTATCGCCCAGCCCTAGGCCATAGTATCCCAAAAAAGAAAATGTGATTTTTATTTAGTAGTAGTCTATGCTGTATATAGGCAATTCATTCTGAACATAGTACAGTAATGGGAATGTAACTCTTTCCCAGACAGCAGCGCGCTGTTCATTTTCTGACCTCGTCTCTGGAATCCAGGTATCGTTGACGGGCGGAGGCGCAGGAGTGGACACAGTGCTGATGCTTATGTCACCAATGATGCTGAGGGCCTCTTTTATGGAGTGGTACATACGCAGCATCTCGTCTCTGTGCTGGGCCTGGTCAACAGACTCCTCCATCAGACTGTTCTGATCTCCTGAGGAGTACAAGTACGCCAGCAGCTCTGAGTGGATGAAGTCTTTAGCCTGGGGACAGAAAGACGACCGAACAGGAACGAAAGGTTAATGAAGAGGTGAGGATGTTTGCAATATGTTAGAATTAATATGTTTCAAGATGAACTGTTGAGTACTTACGCTGTTGATCATGAGGTGCATGATAGTCTTGGGCATGAGATCTCTGATGGTCTTGTTGACGATATCAATGTAAGAGTCCACCAGGTTACGGATGGTCTCCACCTGCCTCTCCAGCTGAGGGTCCATAGAGAAGGTGTCGGCTGGAGCGGCCTCTTCTGAATCCACCTACACACACACACACACACATACCAGTTTCTTTACAACCACTTCTTTTTTGCCTTTGATCTAAGTTTAAGAATGATCATGAATTTTAAAGACAACATCTAAAGTGACCTGTATCTTTAATACGTTCCTGGTCTTATTGTGCTGAATGGATGCACAGAATGAATGAAGTGCATACTATTCTTAGGGGAAAAAATATTTTCTTTCATTTTTCATCAAAATGTAAAACCTTTCTTAACCTCTAAAACAACTTCTGCTGATCAAAGCAAGATCGCATCGGTGGGAAAAAGCATTTTTTAGCTATTTACTAGATACTAGAAAAACAGAAGTGATATTTGTCCACGTAAAAGCTGTGTAAATGTTGTCGCTACGATGATTTAAGAGATTTTTTTTTTATATATGTTGCTAAGTAGCTGCTGTATTTTGGGTGTTTTTAACATGTTGCAGTGTGAGTGTTTCTGGCTGGTTGCATACACCGATTGTTTAGTAATAACAGTAATTACACAGTAATAATGTAAAACACCCATCTTTAACAAACTGCATAATTCCAATAACACAAATGGATGTGCTAATATATTTTCAACTGCCTAACCCCAAGTATTTATGATAATAATAGCAATGTTTGCCTTAGACGCACTGCCACCACTACTACTAGTACTACTACTATTAATTTCATAACATATATTACCGTTTTGTATCAGTAATGTTGTTTTTGAAAGAAAGACATTTTTATTCAGCAAGAATCCATTCAATTGATCAAAAGTGATAGGAAATACATTTATAATGCTAAATAAATTATATTTCAAGTAAATTATGTTCTTTTTAACGTTCCATTCATCAAAGAACCCTGAAAACATTTTTAGGAACATGTGACACTCAAGACTGGAGAAATGACTGCCAAATTGGAATAAATGACATTTTAAAATACATTCATATATAATATAATTGTAATAATTCCAAAATATTAATTCAAAAGTAGTTTATTTGTTTTATATACAGTAGTCAACATTTGAAGTGGATCAGAAAAGTTCATCAAAGTTGTCCTAAGACAAGAACGCATTTTGGTTTTAGGACAACTTTGATGAAAGTTTTTGATCCACTTCAAATGTTGACTACTGTACAAAAGAGTGAAAAATTTAAGGGGGTCTGAATACTTTCCGTACCCACTGTATATACATACATTGCAATAAACGCAACCTTGGTGAGCGTAAGTGACTTGTAGTAGTTTTCTAGAAGTGTAACATCAGAATCAGAATCAGCTTTATTCGCCAAGTGTGCGCAAACACACAAGGAATTTGTTGTGGTTTTTAAGAAGCTCAATGTTGACAGTTAACATGTTGACAGTCAAAAATAAATTGTGATACAAAAGAGTCTTAAAGGGTTAGTTCACCCAAAAATGAAAATTATGTTACAGTGCTTCAGTCCAAAAGAAGTGAAATAAAAAGCGCCCATCCTCTGACATTCTTTACAAATCCTCGTTTTGTACTTCTAATTCTTGACCGTTGTCTTTTGATCTCTCCGCTGCGCTTCCGCGTTCGTCACTTCTGAGCGGCGCATGCGCAAAGCTGACCTCATACGTCATCCGTCCGGAACGGCTTCCGTGTACAACTGTTGGCGCAAGCTAGATTCAAGTGATTATTACGTTTTGAATATGGATATTTTCTTACAAAAACGCATCGATTCGCTACAGGAGGCCTTTGTTCATTCCCCCGGATCCGTGTGAGACACTTTTTTATGGATGGGCGCTTTTTATTTAACTTCTTTTGGACTGAAGCACTGCAACACCCGCTGACTGCAATGATAGAGCTTGGAATAGCCAGGACAATTTTTAATATAACTCCGACTGGATTCGTCTGAAAGAAGAAAGTCATATACACCTAGGATGCCTTGAAGGTGAGTAAAACACAGCCTAATTTTCATTTTTGGGTGACCTAACCCTTAAAATGTGTAGACTTTGAACTCTCAATAATGGCATGCAGAGTGTTTTAGATTGTACGTGTGTTCAAACTGAACATTAGTACCTGATCTTTCTCAGGATAAACGCCTGCTCGAAGAAAAGAAGCTTTCCAGCTGTCCATGTCCTCCTGCAAATCACAGGCCAGCTCGATCTGACGCAAGTCCTTATACACGTTCCTGCGAGGGGGATCGAACTACATGAAGCGGCCGAACGCCAAACCAAAATACACAAACACAGAGAGTTGCAGTAAGCCCTGACCTTTGCTCAGTGTTGAAGATTGCAAAAATATGCTTAGTGGACATGAAGCCTTTCTCCACGTCTCTGAGCTTCAGGTTGTCCAGAGGAAGCATGTATTTCTTCTCTTTTTCCTAGTAGAGCGGGATGAGAGAGGGAGAGTTGCAACAATCTTGTAAAACACTTCACAGTGGTATCAAAAGCTGCAGCGTTCAGAGATTCTAAATACGATATATAACAATGGATGTATAGAAAAGTGCTACTTGAAGATTTTTCAAAACATCTTCTTTTGTGATCATATGGGTTTGGAACGACATGACAGCGACTTAATGACCGCATTTTCAAGTAAACTGTCCCTTTAAAGAAGGACCACCAGGTTGCCAAGCCAGAGAGGGGGATGTGAGACAGAGAGAGAAAAGAAAAAGAAGAGGAGGAGTCTGGATGAAGACTAATGCTGCCAACTCGTTCTGTTGAGTTGAGAAGCAGCATCTGGAAACATTTATGTCTGCACAGCTACGGCCCCAACAGTTACATCACACAGAGGAACACTTCCCTGCCCCCAACACACACACACACTTATGCATACACACACAACAACCCCCCAGTAACCCAGTACGATTTCCTGCAAATTCCAAAGTCGGATCCCGGCTGGAACATTTCAGTGCGCTTGCCACGTCACTTTGCCTCCCCTTTCGTCCCGCTCCTCGCCTCTCTTTTCTCCGTTTATCGCTTTCTTTTTACTTTGAAAATGACTGCTAAAGGAACATTTCTCAGCGTTATTCATAAAACAACGGTAAAGAGCGAAAACTGCACATGGTCCAGAATGCGAAAATGAAGCCATGATGGCATTCCTCTTGAAGAAACTGCAGAGGCCTGGAATATGCATTTGCCACGCAGCAGCGGACATGTGAGTATACCGAATATATACATTTGAAAATAATTCTTAATGTAAACATTATCAATAAGTAAGGTCGGGATATTCAGTAATGTTATTTCAATCGATTTCATTATGTTTAGATTCATAATGACTTTTTTGCATATGCAGACCAGCTTTAATTACTTGATTCTTTGTGTGCCTTCATTATTCGGTACAAAAAGCTATTTAGAAGTAAAAATCACAAAAATGTGACATTTCACCCCAAAATCAAAAGAGGTTACATTTTGCATTAAGACAATTAAACCTATTTCATCGCAGCATTATTTTCATGAGAATTACGTTTTTTCGCCCTCAAATTATCCTTAACTTAGCATGTCCGAATCTTTAACTTTTCCACTTTTTTAAAATTGTTTCGTAACTCCCAATTTATTCACTATGATTTTCATTAGACTTTTTGTTTAAATAAAAAGTAATTTTACTGTTTTACAGTAAATCACGTAAATCATACTTTACAATTAAAATACCAATACTTTTGACAATATTACAGTTTTGAGAATCAAATTTACGGGGACTAAACTTGCTGCTGAATCCAAACATCAATGGTTACATAACGACCTTAATTTACTTCGAAAATCGTTCTTATTACTTTATTTTAGATAAGCAGCGAGCTGAGCATGTTCTTGGCGGGCTAAGTGAGATCGACGCTTTATCAGTGTGTCTGTCTGAACTGTTTACTCTCCTCTGCAGTCGTGTGCGGTCCTCGGGGCAGTGACCTGCGGTCCAGCCGCCCTCTTTCCTCCCCCCCGCCTGCCCAGTGTTCAGACTACCTGTTCATCATGCTGCAGCTGAACAGTAGTCCGCACATTGGTTAGGCTGGGCAGGGACACACACACCCGTGGCTCGAGCAAAATGACTCTACCATTCGCTGCTGGACAAGAGGGAATTTTACATATAAACAATCTCTATTGGGGAATAAAGTGACACGTTTACATTGAAGTTGCTTTGGATGAAAGCGTCTGCCAAATGCATCAAAGTACACATTCATACATTTATGTGCTCCCTGGGAATGAAACCCAAGGCCTTGATGTTACTCCCACCACACTCTACCAGTCAAGCCACAGGAACTTTGGAAAACAGCTAACGTTTGCACTAATTTCAAACACACATGAAGTCCGAGCCCAACTTGAGTGGCACAAGATTTAAGCTCAAGCGAAAGGGGGAGGGACTGTAAACGAGAAATGAAGAACAGATTAATCTCACCTCCTCGTCCTTGTACCAGGACAGCGATTCGGCCGTCAGGATGAACCAGTACTCCTTGGAGCCGCCCTTCATAATGCTGATGTTGAGGGTTAGCCAGCCTTTACGGATCACCTGTGGGAAGGAGTGCGGAGGTGGGGGGGCGGAGGGTGTAGGGCATGCCACAAGAGTGGGGAAACATTTGTGAGATTCACACAGTCTTTGTGCTGGAAGCTTGTGTCCTATGCTGAACAAACCTGAAAGCCCTATTATGCAAACCTGTGCTTACCTGCTATGGAAATATTTTGTGTAAATTTGGTTGCCTTCTAACGTGGCTAACGTGATTAACTAAATAACTCTGCTTTGTACGTTACAGTAGTGGTTCTCAACTGGTTTTGAAAATTTTCAGGCAAAATTGGTCCTTTCTTTTACATTTTCACTGAAAGTTTACAGGCAAAATGGTCCATTGTTTTTCAATTTTGTTAAAACTTTTTTTAAGCCAAAAAGGTCCATTGTTAGTAAGTTTCATTGATTAACTAAATAACTCTGCTTTGTACGTTACAGTAGTGGTTCTCAACTGGTTTTGAAAATTCATTGAAAATTTTCAGGCAAAATTGGTCCTTTCTTTTACATTTTCACTGAAAGTTTACAGGCAAAATGGTCCATTGTTTTTCAATTTTGTTAAAACTTTTTTTAAGCCAAAAAGGTCCATTGTTAGTAAGTTTCATAGTCAGTCCCTAATGAAAATTAACCATGGTTTTATTATAGTAAAAGTGTAGTAACCATGTTTTTTTGGCGTATTGATTACTAATTGTATAACAGTTTACTACAAATACAATGGTTAATTTGTTGTTACTATGGTTTAACTATAGAAACCATGTTTTTTTGGTTTTAATTGTAGTACAAAACATAGTTAATTTTAGTAAGGGATATAGCAATGCATACCACAGAAATCACTTTTGTTTATAAATAAAGCATTATGTTTGTCATTATGTTTGTCTTCCGCTCTCACGCAAAATTCCCAATTGCATAGATTCCTTTTGAAATTACTACATTTCGTATGCGAAAATTTGCCGAACTATGGAAAATGTGGGCCCATCGATATGCAAAAATATTAACATGCAAATAAATATAAGTTAAACCAGAAAAGTGATGACTGTAACTGCATGAAGAACAGCAGTGGTGTGATTTACCAACATAAACCAATATGTTGTATCAGTATTAGCATATTAGCAAAAATTCCATTATATTTGCACTTAATTATTCGCATTTAGCTTTAGGTTGGGAACCACTAGACTACAGTATCTACTCTGCATGGAGTCAGAACATAAGGCAGCAATTAAAGCTTAGTCACAAATAAATGCTCTAGAAACTCTGAATATACAATAACAAAACCACTGGGGAGTGTCTTGAAATAGAGCAACAATAAAAGAACAAAGGAACAATTTTGTTGTGCTTGTGGATTTTTTCCCCTCTACAGTTCTTTCTAAAGCACAGCGCAACGTGACGGCAGATGCCATCCAGACCCACTGGCCTGTCACAGGAACAGGGGTCAGAGGTCAGCAGTGGCATGTTAGGGTCAAATTAGTGAGTAAAATCAAGCCTACAAGCTGGCAAACAAAGGAGAACGCCGTTAGTGGTATTAAATGGAGAAAGACGAACACTCAAGTGTGAAAACCTATTGAACGGGAAGGAATAGTGAGAGAAGATACAGGTAAGCGGGTTGTACTGGTAAACAGAGAAAAGGTACAGGAGCTGGAGGAATAAAGGGTTAGTCAAGGAAACGGGAGGGAAAGGGCTTCCAGATATCAGTGGTAAAGGAATCTCAGTGCTATTTTTGAGGATTAAAAGGTGTCTGTAACTCAAGGATTATGGAACACTGCTTAGTAAAGTCAACATGGAATCAAAATTAATCTTATTTACATTATTAATGCACATTCCAGCTCCGTTCCGGTACTACATCTTACGTCATAATACCACACGGCATCAATGACACTGAACTTTTCCCATTAAAGAAAGAAATACCACAGCAAAATGTACTGCAAGCCTTTCTACGGTACTATCCCTTTGCTCCCTTTCCATTTTGCTTTGTTCTCCGTAAAAACGGAGTGAAACTGAGAGGAGGGGGTTAGAGTTAGAGTTAGAGAGTGCCAACAGAAACAACGCAGACATAAAGCTATGGCAGGCTATATAGATTGTTTGCCTTGGTGGGGAAATGCCATCAACCTTCTTAAGAAACTTGATAACCATCTCTGAGAGGGGAAAATGACAGAAGAGAATTGATGAGAAGAAAAAACACCAGGACAGTACGGCTCAGGCGTCTCGTGCTAGGATGTACTGTAGCGACCCGAACAAAAGACCACGAAAACGCTCTCGAATATCTTTTCATTAGACAGAAACCCAGCAAATATCTGTGGTCAGAGCCTGGCTCGGGCTCTGTATTCTCTAACATGGATGCAATTTCCCTTTGCCGCCCACAACTGAAAGAAATGAGAGCATGACCCTATTTTCTGTTGCGTTTGGATTTCACCGTTCTTCCACGTTGCACATTCTGACTGCTGTCTCTAAATTACACCAATTAATCCTAATATTATGTACATTTAAAATGCATAATTATCAACAAGTTAATCAAAGCGTTGGCAAAATGTGATCAGAAATTTCATTGAACAGAAATCTGTTGATAGAAGGGATGATCTTGAATTAAAGATGAGATGATTAGATGATTACCTGTGAGAGGCGACTGTTAATTACCCCAACAGAAATCCCCCAATTAACTTTGCCCCAGAAAGGATTTCTCTAAGGTTGAGCAGTTAATTTATTAAATTAGAGTCAATTGATTAGCAAAAGGAACCCGATACTGCCACATTCTGGCCATTACTGGCACACCAAGGGGAAAAGAAAAAAAAGAAAGAAAAAAAACCCCAACTAACTCTTATGGTAGGGCTGGGCAATATTTTGATAATCTAAAATAAGCTTGGTGTATATATAAAATTAAGGAAGTTATTATTGTGATGACTTTAAGACTTTCATTTGGCCATTACGTTTTCTAAAAGGTTTAGTTTTGTGATTAAGATTCAATTCAATTAAATGTAATTGGAATTCCAATTCAATTCACTCTGCCCATTTCATTTAATGGTTTCAAAACTATGATTCAATGATTTATCAGTTTAAAAATGCTCATGCCCTGCGTGGCACTTTGCATTTATTAAAAGCAAATAAACAAATCTAAAGGTAAATGCTTATTTATTACTCTGCATTGTTACACAGCATATGAATTTAAATTCTTAAAATTAGCTACTCATTTAGTGATAAACAAAAAACATGCCTTACGTTAATTAGATGATTATTGTTTTACTTTTGAATCTACACAAATTTGGCTGCAATGATATTAAATGGTTAAAAGGTTCAAACATATTGAGATTTTTGTTTTGTTTTGTCATATAGCCCAGTCCTAACTCAGACATATTGTTAGTATAAAGAAATAATCATATTTTAGTGGAAAATAATTGTGATTAGCTCTTTATGGTAAATGTATTTTAAAATCTATAAAAAAAAAAGCATGAATTCATTAAAAATGCACACCACATACATGTATAGAAAACCCAAACACACTCTACATGTCATGTTGGGTTTGAGTTTTGCTCTCTAGTATGATTGGATGCTTTGTTGGCCCCACCCACCCACCATATCCCCATGGTGACGTAGAGGCTGATTCTCCACAAGGCAAACTCTGCTCACCCAGCCCAGGCCACCAGGACTCACATCCAGCAACAGGACAACCGAGGCCTCCATTTCACTCCATTTTCTCATTAAAAAAGGTTCTTTTCATGCATAAAAATACACTGATATATGAAATGAAGGGTGCACTGTGACATGTTCTCAAAGGAATGGTTAGTAATGTTCTCTCGGTTTAATTACTATAATTACCAAATGTTAGGTGATGCCACTAATTACAGTGGGCATTTTATGGTGGATTTGACGTCAGTTACTGATTACTCGTAACTGAAATTGAAAACCTAGCCTTGATTAAATTTTTTATTCCAGGTTCCATAATTTTGTTTTTTCCACCAGACTATACCTTCTCGGCTTCGCCTTCTCTCAGGCCACCTAATCTGCAGAGTGAAAGAAAATCCATCAGCTTTATAATTCTCGCCAGCAAGTTTACACACAGACATCCCACCCACAGTGGTAATTATGAGTTAGTTGACCTGTTACGGCCTCGGTTCTCCTGACTGGATGAGTGCTGGTGACCTCTAACTGGGCGTGGCTTGTAGCTTTGTCGTACTTACCAGTATTTCACCCTGCAGTGTTAAGGAGGGACGGGGGCAAGTTTTGGGGAGAAGAAATGAGACAGAGACAAAGAAAACAAGCAAAGCAAGAAAGGGAAGACAGTGCAGGAGGATGGTTAAGAAAGACAAGTTTTTCAAATGGAAATGAAAAGGTTTGAAGGGGACAAGGGTGTGATGGAGTGAGTCAAAGAACAGTGAACAGTCACAGTGAGAAAAAAAAGTTGGAAGCAGACACAGAGAGAGACAGACCGAGAGAGAGAGGGGGAGAGAGAGAGAGAGAACAACAGAACATAGTTACATGCAATTAGATTAACTGACAGTACCACAAATCAGAATTATCTATTAGGTTGAGTCATTGTCACGGCTGGATCCATGCACATTCTGAATTACACTTCCAACAGAAAAAGGAAGCTTGCATTAAATTAGGGCAAGACTGAAACAAAAAAACAATGCATTGATTACTCATTTGTCATGCGTCAGTGTTACTAGCAGCTAGTACTGCTGTGATGCTAGTGAAAGCAGAGTTTCTCAAAAGCGGAAGGACATGAAAGGGAATGTCCCTGTCTAATAACGCAGTGTACTTTCAAGTTGCTTATGTCATTTCCACTGAAACCTTCATGCATGATAAATCCATTTCAGGCTCTTTTATTTTTCTAACTGGGAAACAGTTCACATAAATACTGTGTCCTAACCAGTGACAGAATTCCAGCTGTCAACACAAATTGTAGCGTGATGCTTCACAATATCAGCCATTCAGAACATAGAGCTGTTCAGTCATGATGTCAGTTATGTCATTTGTGTAGCAGAACAAAAACATGAACGTTTAAATTTTTTTTTTATTATCCAAATCTTGAAAATGATTGTTAAAATCCAGGATTTAGTACTACAAGCTAAACAACTTTATATATAGTTACACAGACTACTCTAGGTGGGGATGCAAAGAAGTTTTTGTGGTCGGTAAAGGCAAAAACTTTGGTTTAAATGGAAGCCTCAGGTTTTATCGCTCATTGCATTATGTCGCACCTGGTAAGGACACTGTGTAAAAGGGTGTAGTTGATAACATTTATAAGTGATAGAGACCTTGGGGAAACATACTGTTCAGTTTTTAATTACAGGGGTAGATTAAAAGGGGAGATGTCGAAGGGGTCCCTCAGGGTTCAATGATAGGCCCTTTCGTGTTTAATTGGAATGGTGGAGGGCATGATGGTGTTGGAATGAAGGAGTGTCAACTTGGATTGAAGAGCATGTGAAAGCAGAGAAAAGTGTACCTGGTTGACAATGGCCCTCTTCTTGTTGACAATATTCCTTTGCTGGGCGCTGCAGGTGGGGAAAACAGACAGAAAACACTGATTACGCACTGATTGCACACCATTGTCTGTATTGTTAGAATACCACAGCAGTAAAATTATGATTTGTGTAAGCCTCCTTGGCACTCTGGGTGGGAGCAATCCTGCTCTGAGGTAGAAACAAGGAATGGGGCAGGATAAAAAAAAAGAAGAGATGGGTGGTCTGATTAACATCTGTCTAAGATGATTGGGTGTTTAAGGGGGCGCTAGCGCACCTGTTGTTGCTGTACCCTGGTATGGTACCGTCATCCATCCGTCTGAAGTCAAGACTGAAAGTGACGGCATGAGAACCGTTAAAAGAGGTGCCCTGACAAACTCACGGCATGCGCATAGGGACACACGCAGGGCGAGCAGGGTCAGACAGGCTTGATGCTGTAGGCAACCTTTGTCTCAACTCTTGAATGCTCTACAGTAACCAACTGAGCATGCAACAATTTTACATGCAATAAGTCTTTAGTTGTACACTAGTTTTCTGAGAGATCAAAGACATGCACTAATAATTTTAGTGCATTTATGTTACGTGCAATGCGTTAACCATAATGCACAGGCATAGGGACCTAATCTGAACTTTTTACTTTTTCCACTGCACTGACAGGAGAGACAGTCCAAACGTGACTTCTAGAGATTCTTAAACAGGTTTTAAGCATCTTGAAAGTACCTACAAAATTTATACACAACCAAATATTGCTGTTGATGCCCCAAGAGCATTACAGAGAAGATAATATAGAATGGGGATGTCAGAATTTTTTTTTTATGTTTTTGGGAAAAACAATATCTTATGCTCACCAAGCTGCATTCATTTGATAAAAATGCAGCTAAAACTGTAATACTGTGAAAAGTTATTACAATTTAAAATATTTTCTATTTTAATATATTTTAAAAATGTTATTTATACCTGTGATGCAAAGCTGAATTTTCAGCATTATTACTCTAGTCTTCAATGTCACATGATCCTTCAGAAATAATTGTAATATGCTGATTTGCTGCTCAAGCATTTCTTATTATTATCAATCATGAAAAGTTTTTGCTGCCTAGTATTTTTGTGGAAATGATGATACATGTTTTCAAAATTCTTTGATTAATAGTAATTTTAAAAAATAATAAAATTGAAGTCTTTTGTAATATTATGTCACTTTTGAACAAATAAAATACATTTATACTAAACTAAACTAAACAAAATAAATAAGAATAAGATCAAATAAAATAAAAATATTTGTGAAGTCTGACCCGAACCTGAATAAATTGTGTTTTTTTTTAAAGGCTACATACCATTTTATTTTACCGTTGCTTTACATGTTGGCCACATGGCCACTTTCTTTTTAAATGAGTCAGAATAAACTGCACTGGAAACCAGTCTTGCAGACAGTCAAAAGTCCAAAAACACAAGAAGCACTGCTAAGGTTAGGGGTCAAGCTTTAAGGTGAGAAATGAAACCCAGAATGTGCCGCACTGGATGCTACACATACTTTGCAAATCCAATGAAGTCCTCATGGTTGGTGTTAATGTATGACAGCTCAGTGTCAATCAGCAAAAGGACCTGGTAAAAAATAAATAAAAAACATTCTGCACATTAAGAAAATTTATGAAAAAAAACAAAGTGGCTATAGCGGATCTTCTCTCGCCAGTCTCGCACCTGGTCCTTGGTCTTGTTTTCTCTCTCTCTGACGTAAGTAGTGACAATCCTCTCGGTCTCTTCTCGCAGTCTGGGGTAAGAGCCTAGCTGTGGGGAAAAACACCAGATAGATGCAGGCTACGGCATGTACACATAGCCACACGCACACGTGCATAAACACACACACACATTATGCAATGTGAAAGCGGTAGGAGCTAACCACGATCAGACCATTTCACACAGGTCGATGTGAGGACTAGTTTTCGCTAAGCCTCCATGCAAAAGAGGAACCAATGCAAGAGAGAGCAGGCATGCGCACACTCACACACATGAAGATTTGAGTATTTCAGCAAGTAGTGCATATAAGACAGCATTCACTCCCAGCCAGGAATGGACAGTGAATCAATAAATTAACTTCTAAGTGCAGTAAACAAAATTTAAGGGATGCTAGGGTTGGGAATCGAGAACCGGTTACAATACCATTGAAAAATACTACAGCCAAATGATGATGATATTTTGTTCTGTTAAGTGTTATTACATGACTTCTTCCATTGAAACGGTCAGAACACTGCGCTCTTGAATCTACAGCTCCAAGGCAAAAGATGTTATGTTTAAGTGATATCTTTAGACTCTTCTTACGAATCAAACTCATTGACCTTAAATGGCTCACTCACTCACTGCATCAGTCAGAGTAGTTCATGAAATAACAACAGACTTGGAGGAATGGAAAGTCATTATTTATCTTTGGACCTATTAGACTTAAAATAAAGCAATACAATATCAACACAATAATTAACAGTTGTATCTAACAATTAATCTTTTTTGATAATTTGGTAATTGAAGAGACCAAATTGGACCCATTGGACTTAAGAGACAATAACTCAGTCTAGGCCTTTTCCACACTAATATGTTTTCGTTTGAAAACGCATCTTTTTTCCTCTCCATTTTGCCCTTCCGTCCACAGCGAGATGGCGTTTTTGTCGAGGGAAACTGAGATTTTTGAAATGCTCTCCGAAGTGGATAAATCTAAAAACGCAGTTTTCGCCTTCTAGTGTGGACTGTGAAAACAAAGGCTTTTGAAAACGATGACGCTTGTTTAGTCATGTGACACATATTGTACCACCAATAGATATCTATGTGTATACCGGTAATGTGCCTGTTATGTGCTATTCACTTTCACACTATTGCTAAAGAATTGTGTCACTTTGTACACTCTCATATCACAGTCCTGCAAAGATGACAGAAAATGTATTCGCGATTGCCGTTCGCTGAAAAACATGAGGACAGTTGCATTTTATATCAGACCTAGAATTGTGAGTGAGTGCGACCTGAACATGTCACAGTGAATGGTCAGATATTTTCTTAAATAAAGCGTACAAATAGTACATTTTGCTGTGATTTGAATTTTACAAATGTTACCAGCATAGCACTGTTTAGTATTTTAATTTGTAAGAATTATTTACTATTTTTTGTAATAATATATAGTATAATGGTAGTATATGGTATACTATCATTAGGATCAATCATTTGGTGATTGCTTAATTGTACCAAAAGAATCTTTTTTTTTCAATCAAGTAGAATTGGAACTAGAGCAAGAATTGGTAAACTCCTTACGATTCCCATCACTAGTTATTAAAACATATACATCTGAAGTGATAAGAATTGCATGTGAAATACAGGAAATATTTGCACTTTTTTGAGATTATATTCCCAATAAGACTCTTCCAAAACTGAGAGTGAAATAGTGATTTAAGAAAGGAAAGAATGGGAACATTTCAAAAAGTATGTGACATTCGAGAGGGAGGACGGAATCAAGTAATGCACTGCAGCTCCACATATAACCACAAGATAGCAGGTGAATGGTTCTTTGTTGCTATGACACAGCAGCAGCCTTTTGTGTCTGGGGTAGGAGGCAAAGCATCTGTTTCTGTATGTCTTTTACTTCTACAGTCAGTGGTGCAGGCTCACTGATGCTCTACTCAAGCAACAAAGTGTGAATAGAGGTGATGTGCCACTGACAAACACTGAAACTGGGGCTCTAAAGCTGACTCAGCTTGGAAACACCCAATTTTTCCAAACAATCTGGATGTTTTTTATTGGTTTGATTCACATGGGATATGAAAATGTAAGACTCATTATGAAACAGAACTTCGGACGAGTCACATGGACACACACGGAGGGTGAGGCGGAGAGGGCGTGGCTGACTGATAAAGGTGGAAAGCTGGGTGGGTGGCAGCGCGTGGAAATGGAGGAATGGGGAGTTTTTTTCACTCCGCCTAATCTCGAGCCGCTCCTGGTTACCTTGTTGGCACTTTTCCTGATGAGGGTGGTGAGTTCGGACACCACCAGGTCCACACATTTCAGGCTGGGCTCTTTCAGTTTGCGGATCTGTTTTTTCACTATAGTCTCAAAGGCCAGATCAGGGGTGAACAACCCCGTTCTGAGGGGGTCAGGGTGATGCCAGTGGGCAGGGGGGAGAAGAAGTGTTGAGGTGTTAAAAAAAAGGACAGAAAAAGAGAAAGAAGGGGAAGAATAAAAAGAGAGGAAACTTTTAGTTGATTAATCATTGCTTATCTATGAACAGATACAAACTAGGTCCAAAAGGGGGAGCCGCAGGTTTTCACATCCAAGAATTATGTATTTGTTTTTCACAACAATAAACAGACCCTAGAAGAGCTTGTTTACGCAACGTCCAATATAACTAGTCTAAAATATTAGCATTTTTCCACACCACAAATATTCCAATGCTACTACACAGTATAACTATTTGTAAATGTATTAAATATTAAAACAACTGACCTCCAAAAAAAAAAAAAAAGCTGACAAAGATTCATTGTATTTTTGGAAGTACCGGAATCAAATGGTTTTCACGATGCTTGGTTCTGTTAAAGTCACAATGAAACATATATTTTTTTCCATGTTGTAACATGCATTAATTAATTGGTCACAATAAGATCTATAATATGTATTTTTATAATAGATAGGGTGAATTTTCACGCTGAATTTAATAGTTCTTCTACATCTGTATTCTTCAGCCAATGTGGAGAAAACACCGCACCACAGCAAAATTTGTATTCTTAAGGCAGACACACACCGGACGAGAAGCGCAGTGCCGCATCGCGTCGCATCTTTAAAATTCGAACGCACAGTTTTGAACAATGTCCTGAGCCATTGCTGGGTGCCACGGACAGACGCTGAATGGCGCCGCTGGTGTGTGTACACTCATATAAAACAAAGTGTTTGAATTTTTAAAGACGTGGCGCGACGCTGCGCTTCTCATCCGGTGTGCGTCCGCCTTAAGTTAGGCTTGGGGAAAAAAAGTTAGCGACACAAATATGCGGACGCAAATATAGATCTACTTAATCTTAAAGAGACCTTCAAACCAATGAGTTGTTAATTTAAATTGGTGAAAAAGACTCACAATGTACTCTCACTGAAGTAATTATGAAATTACACGTACATATGTACTTAATTCTAGGCCTGGGCGATAAAACGGTATCGGTATTTATCGACGGTACACCTTCATCGATAACGATATTATTTTTTTTCCGATATAGCGCATGATATAGGCACGTGCTATGAGTGACGCAGACAGCCCACGAACACGAACACATGTTGTAATGAGTGCTGTGCCTCGTCAGTGGAGCATGAGATGCGGTGATGATGATGTAAGTGACGTTGTTGCATTTGAATGTTTTGTTAGTCTAGCCCACGAGACGCGCCGCTGCTGCGTTATGCATTCAAAATATTACAGAAATACAGAAGCTCAATGCTTAGAAGCATCTTGATCTTGATTAGGTTAAAACCGAAACCAAGCCATTCACACAGAACGCATATTCAGCACATTTTTTAGACGGACAAATATGACTGCTGCACTCGCGTTTCACACAAGAGATGTAGTAAAAAAGTTTAAACTTTTATAAAACACGTCGCGAATTTGTGGAGGTTTATTCCATTTCACTGCATCTCTTATGTTTTTAAATGCAGTCTGTGTGAATGGCGCTTTGGCTCTTTGGATTAAGCAATGCATAAATACATGATGCTGTTTTGTTCATAATTGTTTATGCAATTTACGAAATTATATTAGATTTATATATGTTAATTTAGATGTTATGCACGTTTTTTTTATAGACAGTTGTTATTTCATTGCACTGAATAAACAACTTAATACACTGCATTATTTTGCTCATTCTGTGGCCTCGGGAGACGATACAAACGTTTCCTTAAGACTTATTTAATCTGCATATAAAACATAAGAAAGGAGGATTAATTTTAATTTTATGTTTGACTGTCAAAACAAATCAAAAAATATTTGTTGTCTTAATAAACGGGGTAAATTAAAAATACAGTGGTTAAATTAAAAAAAAATCTATTGCTTTTTGTTTTAAAAAGGGTTATAAAAATGTCAATAATTATAAATACCGTACGATATGAAACATTACATAGTTTTTTAGCTATATCGCCCAGCCCTACTTAATTCTACTTAAACTAATCAAAAAACAATAGTTCAACTAAACATATTTAATAAATAAATAAATAAATAAATATATATATATATATATATATATATATATATATATTATAATACATTTTCATTCAAATGCAAATAACACAGTTAAGTATCTGAAAACATTACATTCAGTTTTCACTTAAGTATATTCTTTTTAAGTATATTATTTTTTTAAAAAGTAAAAAAATTTTTTTATAAGTATGCTACAGTCCTGTGTACTTCTTTTTTTATGATTAATAATGCAATCAATTACGGTCTCAAATTAACTAAAAGAATTGTCACTGGGTGGGCAGCGCGCCGACATAGAGTGCCATTGCGCTACGGGCGTCCCGAGCTCGAATCCTAACTCGAGGACCTTATCTCTCTCCCACTTCGCTTCCTGTCAGCTCTGATCTGTCCTATCATAATAAAGGAAAAAATGCAAAAAAAAAAAAAAAAACCTTTAAAACAAAAAAAAGTATTGTCACTCGAATCATTAAGACCCCACCGATCCCACCTTTACTTAATATGCAAGCATCTTGTGAACAAATTTCAGACTTGGTGTGAACTGGCCTCAAAAAGCCCTTACATTTCATTTTGACCCTTGGCTACAGAGGTGCTTAGAATGTTGCAGGACCCCTGGCTCGTCCCTTTTAGACCGTAGATGACCAGAGAGTGAAATTCTCCGCTCATCTCCTTGTCACAAGACCATCACAACACCCCAACACACGACAGCAGAGCCAGCACACACGGCAGCCGGGGGGGGTCGAGGGGGTCACACCGCCACACAAACATGTACAACTTCCGACTCTCGCTCTTGCTTTCCACCGAAAGCCCCGTCTGTTTGTCTCAGGTGTAGTGTGACCCCCTCATAGGAAGCCCCCCGGTAGCCAGGCTGGGGTACTGCAGTACCTTGTTGGTGCAATGCCTGACTGTGTTGATGAGCTCCTGAATAACCAGATCGATACATTTCAGACAGGGCTCTTTCAGCTTAATGATCTGCTTTTTCACGATGGCTTCAAACGCCAGATCTGGAGTGAACAGCCCAATTCTGAGAACGCACAGGACAGACAGACAGCAGGACGTAAGAGGACAGAGACAAACAGTGAGGAGAAAAAAAAACAAAACAACAACAACAAGTGCCAAAAACTAACTCAAAGACAGATATTTGTGACGATGACATTAAAATAGAACTGAAACCGTGTGAAGTTAGGATACTTGGAGGTGAAGTGGAGGGAAAGAAGAGGATAAAGTTTAGCTCACAAAGACTAAAACAAAAAATAAAGTGAGTTCTAAATAATAAACGGACAGATGAGCGTGGCTCGCTGTGGGGAAAAAGAAGTCAATTAGACATTTCAGAGATAAGGTTTCTCTTAAAATCGCTTTAGGCCATGCCCTCATAACACCGTTTTTGCAGTCGTAGACCAACATTTGAGGGTCTCACAAGAGAGACTTAATCACAGGGTAACTGATGCTCACTTTGGTTGTAGACATGTGGTAAGCAACTCAATTGAGTCTGGGTCATAACCAAGAGCAGAAAAGGGTAGAGTTGGACATGACAGAGTCCACATTTTTCAGACTATATTCTCATGGTCTCAATTTTGGTCCTTGAGTCCAAGATCACATCTTCATGTTCTTGATCCTCAAGTCCGAATTCAAGATCCTATTTTCAAGGTCTTGGTCCTTGAGTCAGAGTATAAGATCATATTTTCTTGCTCTTGGTCCTCGAGTCCGAGTTCAAGACCATATTTTCATAGTCTTGGTTTTGGTCCTTGAGTCCAATATCACAATTTCACTGTCTTGGTCTTAGTCCTCAAATCAGTTCTTTAAAGGGGTGGTTCACTGTTTTTTTTCTAGGCTTGATTGTGTTTATGGGGTGCAGTCTAACATGCGTTAATGCTTTGTTTTTTTAAAAACGCATAATTTTTCACATAATTTACCTTTATTCCACACCGCTCTGTCCCTTCTCTGAGAAACACGCTGATCATTTCCTTCTTTTATGAAGCCCCTCCCTCAGAAATAGGCGATGGGCTCTGATTGGTTAGCTAGCCCAGTGTGTTGTGATTGGCTAAACTGCCTCTAGTGCGCGTTTAAACGTCCCGCCCCTCGCCTCAGCAGCATGTACTCCGGTTGTATTGTAAACAACGGCGTCTTTAATATCGCTTATCAGTTTGAGCTCGATTGAGTAGCAGAGGATATTATTGAAGAGGATTCTGTCAGAACGTGTGCAAGCATGGCTTTTAATGGTAGGCCTATTTTTACCGGGGGCGGGGTTTATCTGGGTTTGTTACATCACAAACCCGGGAAGTAACTCGTTGTAGTTCCTACCAGGCGTTTTTGTAGGCATTAAACTGCCAGAATTTTAAAAGACGATATCTCCGTTTGCATTGAACTTTCAGCTTCGTAACTTTGCAGATATTGTTTATGCTCAAACAGCAACATTACATACTAACTAACGTTAAAAAAGTGAAATCGCAATCAACCACCCCTTTAAGAACATATTTTCATGCTTTTGGTCCTAGGGCCTGTTTACACCTGGGCACTCCATGCGTTTTCTCTGATCGGATAGCTATCTAATTGTGAAAAGACCAGGTTTAAATGCCCTCTGAAACGCTTTTGAGATAGACTTAAATCTGATCACTCAAACCACTTCAGAAGGTGGTCTGGGACTTTGCTCTTGAAATTAGCTGATGATGAATAAAATGCAGTGCATATCTGTTGATTGCATTGAAGTGAGCTCGGGTACATTTTAATATGCTACATTTTCGATATGCTGTGTTAAAACATCCGTTTTAACAAAGCATATCGATCAGAGAAAACGCATGAAGTTACCAGGTGTAAACAGGCCCCTAGAAACCAAGTTCAAGGACTCAGGAGCATGTGGACTTGTCTTGGACTCTTTTTCAGTCTCAATCTTCACTAGAACTTTATATTATCAGCACAATCTTGTAGTATGAGCAACTACATTACAAACATTTTTCAGTCTCAATCTTAACTAGAAAATGTTTATGTTATTAGCACAATCTTGTAGTATGAGCAACTACATTATGAACAACAATGTGCTGCAAACAACGATAGAACAAAAGGGGGTGAGAGCAAAAATATTTTCTTAAAATGAGCACAAAAATTTGGAGGTGCAACAATATACGTCCGCAATATATTTTGCATGTATAAAATCTGCATTTTGTTATTGTATTCGGCGCATATCTAGTTATACAGACATCACACAAATTTGAAGTTTAGTGCCTCAGAATGTGGATGTTCCTATACAAATGTACTTACATGTATAAATAAATATAATATTTTCTATGGACCCTTTTTCTATTAGTAAACATTGTGACGTTTTTCTGTGGGCGGAGCTTAGGTGGAGGCAGAAAGATTCCCCTGACTGCTTCACTAACGCTAGCTATGAAGTTTGTTAGCTTGTTTTTTTAACAATGACTGGAGAAAATCTGATTTTACCTGCATATGTAAAGTCACTCGTTGTCCGGGACCACGATTGTTATTTGAAAAGGTTAACTTTAACGGACAAAACCAGATCGGCCGACCTGTACATGCTTACTCAAAACTTGGACGATCTGACAGGATTCAAGACAAACTCACCGTGTCTATCTTATATATCTTCTAATGAAGTCTCATGAAGATGTATTTACATTGCAATTTCAGCTGGCAACTATTTTTACAGCTACATTATTATTCCAGCCACAATTAATCACAACAATGTATATACAATTAAAAATTATTAAGCATATAAATCGTCAGTTTGTTGTTTTACACACATGCACACAGACATTATTTCATACACGACATAGTCGTGAGATGCATAAGAAATCTTTAGACGCACCCATAACAACAACAACGTCGATTCTGGCACCCAACATCACAAGATGATATTTTAAGCTCCTTATGAAGCCGAATCTGTGCTGGTTTGAATTGGCCGCCTCCAGTTTTCCCTTTGTTTTGCCTCCAGCTAGCGCTGTGACGTAATTGTGACATCGGCCCTAAAAGGGTCTATATAATGAGATATATTTTCCAGAATGTACACTACCGGTCAAAAATTTGTTTCTTATGCTCATCAAGGCTGCATTTATTTGATCAAAAATACAGGGAAAATTTTAATATTGTGAAATATTATCATGATGTAAAATAATGTTTTTCTATTTTAATATACATTGAAATCTAATTTATTACTGTGATGCATCGCTGAATTTTCAGCATCATTCCTCCAGTCTTCAGTGTCACATGATCTTCAGAAATCATTCTAATATGCTGATTTATTATCAGTGCTGGAAACTGTTGTGCTGCTTCATATTTGTTGGAACTTGTGATACTTTTTTTCAGGATTCTTTGATGAATAAAAAGTTAAAAAGAAGAGTATTTATTTAAAATAGAAATCTTTTCTAACAATATCCACTACAGTTCAAAAGTTTGGGGTCAGTACATTTTTCTTCTTTCTTTTTTTGAAAGAAATTAAAACTTTTATTCAGCAAGGATGTGTTAAATTGATAAGAAGTGATAGCAAAGATTGATATTGTTAGAAAAGATTTATATTTTGAATAAATGCTGTTCTTTTTAACTTTTTATTCATCAAAGAATCCTGAAAAAAAGTATCGCAGTTTCCCAAAAAATATTTGGCAGCATAACTGTAGCCAACATTGATAATTCTAATAATAAATCAGCATATTAGTATGATTTCTGAAGGATCGTGTGACACTTCATACTGGAGTAATGGCTGATGGAAATTCAGCTTTGCATCACAGAAATAAATGATATTTTAAAGGATATTAAAATAGAAACCATTATTTTATATTGTAATAACATTTTGCAAGATTACTGTTTTTTTATGTATTTTTGATGAAATAAATGCAGCCTTGATGAGCAGAAGAGACTTCTTAAAAAACATTACAAGTCTTACTGATCCCAAACTTTTGAATGGCAGTGTAAGTCTTACACAAGTTTTATTTTCATCAGACATATATATGTCTTATATAATGCACTTACCGTCAAGCAAGCAAAACATGGATTTGAATTTGAATTTGCCAAATGTGAGAAGTACATGAGCTCAGGTTTATTAATAAAGCAAATTTCCCTACGCACCGGTCGTTTCAGTTTCACTTTAAATACATTTGTTTAGGCTAGTCTTTATAATAATATATAATGCTGTTTATAATGAATGCCACTATAATATATGCCAGTTTTAACCCTTTTTTATATATTTTTTTTTTCCAATGATTTTTCCATTCCTGTTCTGTTCTGTTAACAGTTAAATTTAAAGGATTTTAGTAAGGGAAAATAAAATACATGTTTGTATATAATTTTATAATGTTTGTAAACTATTCAATGTATTTTTTAATTTTATTTTACATGATTTCTGAATGTAAGAAAAAAGACTTATAAAAGACTGCAAATTTTGACCTGATGCAACTTATAGTCAAGAATGGCTTATTTTCTGGAAAATACGGTATTGTTGAAAACGGTGGTGACATGCAGAAAATACTTTAAAACGCCACTATTACTGATATATACATCTACTAACAGATGCAATATGTACGATTTTAATTATATTTAAAACAAGACATATATGATAGATGATAAGGAAAACCGTGAGCAGTAAAGCGATTCTGGTAGCTGTGTTGTGAAAGCATGGCCTTACTATAACACACGAGAGAGAGAGAAAGAAAGAATGCGTGTGACAAGTGAAAGAGTGCGATATTAGTCAGTGAACAGAGGACATAAGTGCTGTGGCTTTCATGCCGCCATATGGCCTGCAGGGTTGACGATCGCTTGCCGTCAACGGGACACCACTTGCCTGACACCATGGACGTTCTTAATGGCGTGACTGATTTCTCGCCGGAGCTGCTTCTCGTCAAACACAATCTGAAAGAGAGAGAGAGACTTCATAAGCCACTGCACCTGTGTGGCATACCGGGTTTCCCGGAAACTTGTTGGGACGTGTTATCTAAAGATCAAAGTAGTATTTCCAGACATTCAGACCAACTTTATCAGCTCAAAAGCAGACAAAACTAAGTGTTCTGCTGAAACGAAGCATTTACCTTGACCAGCTCGAAGGGGAAGCGCTCATGGAAAATTCGGTTAATCCTGGCACCTCCGGACAGCTCTGCCGTGTCCACCTGGTCTCCGGACCCCTCGATGCACTTCTCAAAGTCCACTCCAAACTGCTGGACCATCCTGAAAGAGGTACTCAGAGCTATAAACATCTGTCTACAGTTTATAGCCCAGAAACTGCTTGAGTCAGTGACCTGCCATAAACACTCACTGCAGCAGGGCCTTGGTTTTTCGCGTAGGGTCATCCGGGCGGAAGTTCTTATACTCTTCCACCTCTTTTTCCAGAGAGAGAAGCTGAGACTGGAGTTTGCTGCGCAAGCCGGGTAGCGTGTCCCGGATGTGGTTGGTCAATTGCTAAAAATAAAAGAAGAGGAAGTGATACACAGAAAGGCGCAAAACAGAAGGTGACATTGACTAAATTAAGTCGTTTTCAGGCATTAGCTTCATTTACATAACTGTACACAAATTTTTTCTAAAATCGTCAGTTATTTATGCAAATCCATAACCGCATTTTTGCGTAAAGGCGATTTGGTCCTACCTGGTTGAGGGCCTTCTGCAGGTGCGGTGTTCCCATTCGTTCAGCCATGTGTCTGTAACTGGGGTGGGACAGGAAAAACTTCCTTTCTGCTGCCAGTGCAGCGCGAATGTCCTTCCTGCCATCTATGTCTTTCTGACTTCGGTTCACTACGCCAATATAACCTGGGACAGGGAAAGCGGCAATAAATAGCGTGTGCCAGGGCTGGACGATTTGACTATATATACACCGTGCAATGATAGAAATGTGTCAACTGAAATTTTGCAATATTGTTTATACTGCGACTGATATATGCACTAGTATCAGTGGATATGAATGCTTCATGTTATTTACATGTGAGAATAACAAAGAAACAGTAAGGGGTGTAATAATACAGGACAGGACATGTCCAAAACAAGTCAGGACAAGAAGAAAGAACTTTCGAATACTATAGAGTAAGTCAACAAAAATATATGGGAAGCTTCTTCTCCACCTAGAGAATAGTTATCATTATATTATATTGTATTTTTTGTTGGATTTCAAATTAAATAAGATGCATTGCTGTTCAAAAGTTTGGTCAGTCAGTATTATGTATATATTTTTATTTCTTTTATTTATTAACTTTTATTCAGCACGGCCACGGATGCATTAAATTGATCAGAAGCAACAGATACATATAAAGATTTCTATTTCAGATTAATGCTGTTCTTTTTAACTCTCTATTCATCAAAGATATGATTTCTGAAGGATCATGTGACACTGAAGACTGGAGTAATGACTGCTGAAAATTCAGCTTTGCATCACAGGAATAAATTACATTTTTTAAACATAATAAAATACAAAACAGTTATTTTAAATTGTAATATGTCACAATTTTACTGCATTTCTGATCCTTTTTTATATATTTCCAAAACAAGAAATTCTTATCGACCCCAAACTTCTGAATAGCAATGTACAGTATGGTTACGGTGACATAAAATGACTCATAAATAATAAGAAATTGTCCATAAATGACACTGCTGTAATGTGACTGTGTTAAGTACAAACTGCCCACCTCTACGCAGTGGTAAGAGTTTATTTTCCAGGATATCCCGGGCGTCTGTACCCTCATCCATTAGATCCAGTTTAGTAATCACACCGATGGTACGCAGTCCTGTTGAAACAAACAAAAACACAATAACAACATCCTCAGGGTTTGTGTTCAACACACAGGGCTCCCACTCTTTTGACCAATTAATTTCCATAACATTTCTAGTCATTTATTATTACTGGACCAAAATTCTAAGTCAGGTTGATTCACTAAGGAATCATTCAGACCATCTGTGATTCACTAAGAAGGTCCTCAAAAGACTTTATTCACTTATAAAGACAGATTCACTTATAATACTGACCTCACTATGGTTTGCTATGGTTGATAATTTTAAATTGTAATATGTCACAATTTTACTGCATTTCTGATCCTTTTTTATATATTTCCAAAACAAGAAATTCTTATCGACCCCAAACTTCTGAATAGCAATGTACAGTATGGTTACGGTGACATAAAATGACTCATAAATAATAAGAAATTGTCCATAAATGACACTGCTGTAATGTGACTGTGTTAAGTACAAACTGCCCACCTCTACGCAGTGGTAAGAGTTTATTTTCCAGGATATCCCGGGCGTCTGTACCCTCATCCATTAGATCCAGTTTAGTAATCACACCGATGGTACGCAGTCCTGTTGAAACAAACAAAAACACAATAACAACATCCTCAGGGTTTGTGTTCAACACACAGGGCTCCCACTCTTTTGACCAATTAATTTCCATAACATTTCTAGTAATTTATTATTACTGGACCAAAATTCTAAGTCAGGTTGATTCACTAAGGAATCATTCAGACCATCTGTGATTCACTAAGAAGGTCCTCAAAAGACTTTATTCACTTATAAAGACAGATTCACTTATAATACTGACCTCACTATGGTTTGCTATGGTTGATTTTCCAGGTTTTCCATGACTATGTGAACTCTATACACATCCTTTTGTTATTTTATCCGTGTGTAACCCTCCCAGCAATCCTCACCTTGAGGGTCCACTTCCTTAGCCACCTTGAGAGCGTCCGAGTTGGCCAAGTCAGTGTTGGCCGGGGTGACAGCGAGGATCAGGCAGCTTTCCCTAGAGATGAACTGCATAATCATGTCTCGAATCTGGTGCTCGATGTCTGGCGGCTGGTCGCCCACAGCAACCTTAGTCATACCGGGCAAATCGATGAGAGTCAGATTCAATACTGTTGAACAGAGAAAGAGACGAGTGACATTTTAACAATGGCAGCATTTAAGTGTGGACTGAGGAAAGCTGTGGTCTTAGGGAGCCTTGTGTTGTATTACCGTGTGGCGAGTAAACCCTCAGGTTGATGGGAATAGGAGAGATGCCCTTATTGGACCCGGTAATCCTGTCGGTCTCTGCTTCAACTTCCTGCCGGACTTCATCAAAGTCCACGAACTTCCTTCCTTTGCAGTGCAAGAATTCCGCATATTCTACAAACAGAGCGATGGAGTGTGTGTGGTTTAGAGCGATGACATTTCAGCATCAAGGCAAACAAGACATGAAAACCATACAGTAATATTCTCACCTAAAGGCTAAACCATATCACTGTAATAAAGCATGAGAGATAGCATTACACAAGTTCTTATAATTAACTAAAAAAAAATTATAATAATAAAATTCCATACTTTAATTAAAATAAATGTAACCTGAAACCCCTTTTTTAGGTGCCAAAACAGCATTACTGATTTTCTTTTAGCTAAATTTTAGTAGTAATATAACTAAAACTGAAATTCATAAAATTATATTATATTGACATAAAAAAAATAAAAATAAAAATTATATATATATATATATATATATATATATATATAATAGTAAAACACCACAAAATTACTATTTTAATTAAAAAGAAAATGGGAAATATATATAAAAATATATATGTATATTCAAAATATTAATAAATATTTTTCTAAATATAATAGCATTTCAGTGAGACTAAAATAACACTGTTCCACATACATTTTCAATGCAAAGGTCCAAAAACTAAAACTGAGGGCCATGGGTCAAACGCAAATGCATTACGTAACTACACACACACACACACACACACACACACACACACACACACACACACACACACTTGAATTGAATTTATATTTTCATATCAATGTAAAAAATCTAAAATTAGAAATGAAGACATGCTTCAATGAATTCGTTTTTTTCCCTTTTCCAATTTTCCCTCCTCTGCATTATCAGAACCAAACTTCATTTCATTCTAGTATTACTTCAAAATGGAACTGGCCGGGAATAAAAACTGTTTTTCAATTCCCAATGATGTGAATGATCCACAGATAATGTGCATATAACAAGCAGACAACATCAGTTCAGCTTTATGTTATGTTCAACTTTATGGTCAATTGCACTCATTTGGAAGATAATTTGTTCGGTAATGTCTTTCTGTTGGGAATTAATTCTCCATTTGCACTTTCTTGTTCTCGCTACATTACAGTGCCTCATGCTGAAAACAATATAAATGATGATAATTGCTTTAAAGTGGCTGAGAGATGTAAATGTTAGAAGGGGAATTTTCAGAGGGGAACTTACTTTATTTATGGAAACAGAATAAGATGACATTATTATAGCTGAAGCGTCATTTCTGTGCCACTAGTAAGAGGAATTGCAATACATAAGTATATACATTTTGTTGACTGATATAGAGCCCAATCATTTCTGTGTTGCAGATCCAGTCATAAAAACTACAATTTATTTACTTTACAACACAGAATTTGACTAAATGTGTATGAATAAATTATCTATTGTGTAGCACTTCATCAAAAAAAAAAAAGAATCAAATTGTTCAAATTTCATTTAATTAGAATAAACCTCTATTGTGTAGCGTTTTCTTTGTCAAAAAAAAAAATGAAAGGAACTGTTCAAATTTCATTTGATTACATTTTAAGATGTGGTTAAGGGTTTATGCATTCATTTGATAACCACCATTTTTATTTTATTATAAATTCATATCAAAATCATAAAACACTGGCTGCAGAAAAAATAAAACAGACAACACATTTCAAAGGGCTCTATTATTGTTAAAATTGCAATAAATTATTAAATGATCAAAGTTTTATGAATTCAACCGATTTTTGAGTATTAAAATGGATTTAAACCATTAAAATGTTAAAACAACTAAACATAACAATTATATACATGCATTATACAATTATATACATGTACATATATTATTTCAAAGGTGACACATCTGTTTTACACCCAATTTAATGTCACACCTCTTTAGCTCCAGCATAAACACTATGGGCACTGAGTATGAATACACATGAAAGCATGTGGTTTCAACCTTCCGCATACATACATACTAAAAATACCTGAGAAGGCTTTGTTTGGTTGTGCTGTGCTCATCAACACACTCACCAGCTTTGTTGTTAACTAGCTGCAGAATGAGAGGCCTGCGGGTGACGATGCCGGAGCCTCGGGGAAGGAAATCCCTATAAAAAGAGAGAGAAAGTGATGGAGGAGAGACAAACACTCTTGAGTCATTCATAGCAATCAAGCTCAATTTTCAGGGGTGACATGACTGATCAAATTATTCATGAGTAAGGGGGCGAATGTTTAGGAGCAACCCCTTTGCATTCATATCAGAACACACACACACAAACCAAAATGCTATCTGGCCCTTTGTAGCAATGAATATTAAAACATGGTGGCATCTTTTGAAGGCCCGCGATTCCTAAGAGGCTGCGGCGCCTTTGCAAATGAATGGCCACTGCTGTATCTCGCAGCCAAATCAGGGTGCATTTAATAACACTGTGGCGCATTATAAACACCCTCTGAGATCAAACTGTGAGCTGAGAGCAGGGCAATTTCAGCCCTTATACTCCAATATATTTGCAGATCTAATAAGCAGCACAGAGGACAAAAAAAGGCACATTTTTAATAATATCAGTGAAAATGAGGCAGACTTTCAATCAAAAATGTTCTCTTGCCAAGTATGTGAAAACAGACACAAATACACGGCCAAAACATTGTGAACACAAGGCCCGCTGTACATGAGTAATGTTCTCCGGTACTCAAGGGGGCGATAGAGCTAACTTCAAATATCTGTGCTATATGTTATTATTTAGTTCGCTAGCTATAAACATAAAATAGTAATGTTATTATATAGTGCATTAAAATGACCCAACACATTTTCAGTGGATTTGAATCGAGGTATTTTTCCAAGTAATTGAATTTTTAAAAATAATAATAAAATAAAAATGAAGCGTTTTAACTGATCGGTATCGGCTCTCCTCGGCCCGATCCTTATTTTACGTCAGCTGTAATGCCGGTGTCATGCAGTAGGTGGCGGTATGCACTTAAGTGGGTTTATCAACGCCCATTAAACGGAAAAGAAGATGCTCAAATGTGCATGCTCAGCTGCCATTAAAACAAAAATAAGAAGAAATATACGTGTGTGACATGCAAAAACCAGTGAGGTCTGTCTCTAGCGCGTCACACACATTTGAGCTTCCGCGTTTAGTGTATTTGATGCGCACTTTTGTTACGATCACTCATTTATTTATTGTTTACTTTTATCTGCCGCCGGACTATCTGAGACGCCATAACGCGTTGCAATGGGTTGCGTCTTCAAATTCTTCGGATTTGACTGATAGACTGGCGTTCTGGCACCACAAGCTTCATGCTTTATAACCATATGTTGCAATTATTCTGCTTATTGTACATGGAAAATACAAGATTATATCAGTACAGTAGTCCCATATTCATAATTGTGACCACACAGTCTGTTTACAGTGTCTACCATTGTAACATGTTTATATCTACCAATGTCTTTACAGTGTGTGCACAGAGAGATCTTATAATATAATATTTTATTATTATATTCTAATTCTATTCTTAAAAAAAAACACTTGTCCCTTTTAGACTTGCACTCTATTCATTTGCTGATTGCTTTCTAATCTTTTTGTATTCTATCTGTTTTCTTTTCATTTATTATACAATTAACAAAAGCAAAAAAGACCTCCAACACTAGCTTGCTCTATTCTTTTTCTATTCTATCGGTTTTCTTTTTATTTATTCTATTATTTAAAAAACCCTTGCTACGTGTACTGCGTTAAGCTAACTGAGACTTGTTATAGCACTTGCGTATCATTGCTCTTTTGTTGGTTTTGATTGCTTGTATTGTCCTCATTTGTAAGTCGCTTTGGATAAAAGCGTCTGCTAAATGACTAAAAGTAAATGTATTTTACTTGTAATTAGGGATGTAACGATTCACTCAACTCACGATTCGATTCACGATTTTTTTTATAAATTAAATGTGTCCTTTTATTATTGCTTAGACAAAATACTGTACGTTTCTTTGTGAAATTGAAATAACACTATAATAATATACTAATATAGCACTTGCATATTACTGCTCTTTTGTTGGTTTTGATTGCTTCTATTGTCCTCATTTGTTAGTTGCCTTGAATAAAAGCATCTGCTAAATAACAACATTTAAATTTAATGTAAATGTAAATAACTAAACTAAATTTACAATTTAAAACAAGCCCCAAATCAAATAAATAAGTAACACAAATCAAATAAATCTCTTCAAATAAACAAACTAAGGCTTTGTCTGTGCTCTTAACATTTTAAATTAGAGGCAACCACTGCATTTTAATCGTGATCCAAACAAAGATGCTGCATACATGCAACATGAGCAGTTTTTAATCTAAATTACATTGTATAATTTCTAAATTTGAAGCAAAAACAGAATGGTTTGACTTCAGTTTTGTGAAACTATGCATAAAACATATCTGCATGAAACAGAAACAGCAGACGAGCTGAACGAGATGCAGATTCACTCTCTGCCAGCAGGTGGCGCTTAAAGCGTTTTCTTGGTTTCTGCTGTAAACAAAGCAGCGCTGCACTTATGAACTTATGCAGGGCTCCAGACTGCGACCATTTTTTCTGCCTGTGCGACTAAATTTTGTGTGCGGTCGCACTGGTGCGACCACTGCGTTGGTCAACTCATAAGCGCTGCAATTTCTGTTGCATATGAGAAACATCAAAGGGCAAACGAAACTGAAAGCATAGCGAAACAGCACTTAGAGAGTATACCTACTCAGCTACAGCAAAAATTACACGCATTTTGAGGAAACGATGGATGGTTTTCAAGCGAAAGTCAAGTAAAAGACCGCTGCTTAAACCAGAGAAGGTGAACATGCTGGTATTCTTGTGGGGGGGTTAATAAACGTTTTGTAAGCTAGTTTGTCATTGTAACTTACTGATTTATTGTTGTTGTGCTTTTTGATTAAGAATAACAATAAATCCATCTTTTGTTTTAGTCTTAAAAAATGAAAGGTGTGTAGATGTATGTAAGCAAAACAGTGACAACAAGATCACGAATTCGAAAGTGAAAGATATATATATATATATACTGTATATAGCGAGAAAATCGTGTGCTCGTGCGACCAGCTGAGAAAGTTAGTTGCAAAAGAGCGACCAGTGGGAAGAATGAGTCTGGAGCCCTGATATGCATTATACAGAGGCAAGAGGAAAAGAAAAAATACCATCGAAAGCCAGTAAGTTCCCCTCAGACATACATTCATATAAACTCCTGCCCCTAACTGAATTTGTTTAGCATCTCAACCGATTTGAATCGTCACATATTTGAATCGATTTTCAACTGGCTCGCGGTTAATCGTTACATCCCTACTTGTAATATATTACCTGTGCTCTCTGCTCAACTTTGCAAACATTGGATTGATTTTAATAACTTTAATGTACTTGAATTGTGAAACAAACACTAGGAATATATGATTATCGGATCGGGACTCGGTATCAGCAGATACTCAATTGCTGCTTTTCCACGGCATGGTACGGTACGGTATGGCTCACTTTTGGGGACTTTTCCACTGTGTACAGTATCTGGTACTTTTTTCAGTACCACCTCGGCTGAGGTACCAAGCGAGCCGTATCGTTACCAAAATGTGACGCGCAAACCCTGCTGATCACTGATTGGCCGGAGAGAATCGTCACTACCTGCATCATTGAACTTGCTACACAAGACACCAGACCCACTAGATTTAAATCAGCACAGCCAGCGAAGGATTGAACGCAACTTTTTTTTTTTTTTTTACGAATGCAACCGTTTCAAAAACACGTTGCGTGTGAACGGCCCTTATTCATGATGACATAACTGGCAAATGTATTCCATGCACACGATTAATCCAGATATTTTGAGAAATTAAAGTGTTTTTATTATCCACACAATGGAAGTCAGTAGTTAACAATACTATTTGGTTACTAAGATTCTTCAAAATATCTTAATGATAATAATAATAATAATAATAACAACAAGACTTCTATTTTTGGGTGAACTAACTCAATTTACCACACTCCTTAGATAATAGCAGCTGTGTCTTACATGTTAACGTAACACAAACTTCATGCAAAAAAGCATGGGATTTTACCTTAATAAACTGTCATCAACCATGACAACAGTCATCCAGAAATATAAAACTGGCCATAGACAACATTGTTTAAACTATGAACAATTCCCTTCATTTACTTTGTTTCAGACTTTTAGGACAGTTAAAAAACACATGATGAAATGCCAATGATGTGTCTTTTTCCACATGGGAAGCTTTGATGGCATCCCACATGCTATGGGTGGGTTGAAAGCGTGTCTGCGGGTTCAAGGAGTCCAATCACAGTCTGTCTTAATGAGTAAGCCTGCCTCTCCAGGAGATCCTGCTCTACATCTGGTCCTGATCAAAGCTGGTGCAGTCAGCTGTGAATCCAGCCGGTCCTTTCCCCGAAATCACCGGCCCACCTAATGCACAATGCAGCAGAGCCCGAGGGGAAAGACAGACCATGCTTTAAAAACACACACACAGCTACACAATAGAAGAAGGCCCATACACAAAGAGATGCTCGGCTTGGCTCTGTGTGTTCAATTCGAATGGTTCGATTCACAGTAAATGAACCAAGCCGTTTTCAGACACTTGAACACTGTGTCACAAAATATAATGCGTGCTAAAAGCCATTAATATACATATATTTAAATTGAACCCTGCACCATCATTTGACAGTCACCTTACACTATACCACAATATTTTATTTTTAATATATCATGCAGCCATATGCAAAAGTAAGCCAGAGCTTTAAAGTGTGGCCCATGAAGACAGCACCGTCTGGCTGCATGAAGCACGTGGATGTACGACAACGGCCAAAGTCTGGAGGGGGAGAAGGGCGAATGAAAACCCCTGTGTGCCCCCTCCACTTACACCCACTCTGCCAGCAAAGCCCAACACCTACACATACACACATGCACTCATTTAAATGGAAAAAGATGTCAGGTAAATATGTATTCATTTGACTGCTTCATTTGACTACTATTTATATCATTATTCATTACTAGTATAATTTGTAACATATTATTTTTACACTGAGGGTCAACAGTTTGGAAAAAAAGTAGTCTCTTATGCCCACCAAGGCTGCATTTATTTGATCAAAAATACAGAAAAATATTATTACAATGTTTTCTGTTCGAATACATTTTTTTTTTTTTCTGATCTCAAAAGCTAAATTTTCAGCATCATTACTCCAGTCTTCAGTGTCACATGATCCTTCAGAAATCATTCTAATATGCGGATTTGCTGAGCAAGAAACATTTATTATTGTTATCAATATATAGTTCAACGTCCAGTTTGACAGTGGAAAACTCTTTCATATTTTTGTGGAAACCATAAACATGCCATATATATTTTTTCCAAGTTTCTTGGATGAGAGCAGCATATATATATATATATATATATATATATATATATATATATATATATATATATATATATATATATATAT
>NW_015505512.1:785763-789827 GCF_001515645.1 Sinocyclocheilus grahami | reverse complement strand
TATATATATATATATATATATATATATATATATATATATATATATATATATATATATATATACATATATACCAAACGTTTGTGTATTATTATTATTATTAATTTGTGTTATTTATTTTTTTTATGGCTGCTGATTTTGCTTATACTGTATTAGGGCTGGGCGATAATTCGGTAACGATAATTATCGCGATATAATTTTCCTCGATAAAACGATATGAGGAGTTTGATAAATGTTCGATATAATGTTTATGCGCCAAAAGCGGAACTCATTTGAATCGCGCCACTCAGACCATTTATCCGCTCGGATCACAGTTCAAACTTGCCGCGCGGCGCAAGCGATCCAGTGTGAAGCGCTTGAATTCAGCGATGAACACAAATGACTCTAGTTTAGAGCCAAACAGGAGAAACACTGTGTGCAACGAGACAGTAAGAAGGCTTTTCAATCTACACATCGCCATCATTTACCATGGATTTACTGTAGTAACACTCACTGCACCATGCTATTGTGGCAGAAATGTGTGATATTCACATTGAATTGTATTACAGGAGTAATGGTATACAATTATAGTAGGTATTTGTGATTAAGCTATAGCATGTGTGCACTTATACAGAGTGTTTTTCATACAAATAGGCTACCTAAAAACCATATACAGTGCACAGCATAAATGAGTACACCCCCTCTGAATAAATATAAAAGATGTATTTTCTTAATGATCACTAATATAATTTACATAATTCATGGAAAGATGGCAAAATCAGGAGTGCGGGAAGATGCTTTCGGTTGGGGTGTTTTTATTATCCACACAATGGAAGTCAGTAGTTAACAATACTATTTGGTTACTAAGATTCTTCAAAATATCTTAATGATAATAATAATAATAATAATAACAACAAGACTTCTATTTTTGGGTGAACTAACTCAATTTACCACACTCCTTAGATAATAGCAGCTGTGTCTTACATGTTAACGTAACACAAACTTCATGCAAAAAAGCATGGGATTTTACCTTAATAAACTGTCATCAACCATGACAACAGTCATCCAGAAATATAAAACTGGCCATAGACAACATTGTTTAAACTATGAACAATTCCCTTCATTTACTTTGTTTCAGACTTTTAGGACAGTTAAAAAACACATGATGAAATGCCAATGATGTGTCTTTTTCCACATGGGAAGCTTTGATGGCATCCCACATGCTATGGGTGGGTTGAAAGCGTGTCTGCGGGTTCAAGGAGTCCAATCACAGTCTGTCTTAATGAGTAAGCCTGCCTCTCCAGGAGATCCTGCTCTACATCTGGTCCTGATCAAAGCTGGTGCAGTCAGCTGTGAATCCAGCCGGTCCTTTCCCCGAAATCACCGGCCCACCTAATGCACAATGCAGCAGAGCCCGAGGGGAAAGACAGACCATGCTTTAAAAACACACACACAGCTACACAATAGAAGAAGGCCCATACACAAAGAGATGCTCGGCTTGGCTCTGTGTGTTCAATTCGAATGGTTCGATTCACAGTAAATGAACCAAGCCGTTTTCAGACACTTGAACACTGTGTCACAAAATATAATGCGTGCTAAAAGCCATTAATATACATATATTTAAATTGAACCCTGCACCATCATTTGACAGTCACCTTACACTATACCACAATATTTTATTTTTAATATATCATGCAGCCATATGCAAAAGTAAGCCAGAGCTTTAAAGTGTGGCCCATGAAGACAGCACCGTCTGGCTGCATGAAGCACGTGGATGTTCGACAACGGCCAAAGTCTGGAGGGGGAGAAGGGCGAATGAAAACCCCTGTGTGCCCCCTCCACTTACACCCACTCTGCCAGCAAAGCCCAACACCTACACATACACACATGCACTCATTTAAATGGAAAAAGATGTCAGGTAAATATGTATTCATTTGACTGCTTCATTTGACTACTATTTATATCATTATTCATTACTAGTATAATTTGTAACATATTATTTTTACACTGAGGGTCAACAGTTTGGAAAAAAAGTAGTCTCTTATGCCCACCAAGGCTGCATTTATTTGATCAAAAATACAGAAAAATATTATTACAATGTTTTCTGTTCGAATACATTTTTTTTTTTTTCTGATCTGCGATATAATTTTCCTCGATAAAACGATATGAGGAGTTTGATAAATGTTCGATATAATGTTTATGCGCCAAAAGCGGAACTCATTTGAATCGCGCCACTCAGACCATTTATCCGCTCGGATCACAGTTCAAACTTGCCGCGCGGCGCAAGCGATCCAGTGTGAAGCGCTTGAATTCAGCGATGAACACAAATGACTCTAGTTTAGAGCCAAACAGGAGAAACACTGTGTGCAACGAGACAGTAAGAAGGCTTTTCAATCTACACATCGCCATCATTTACCATGGATTTACTGTAGTAACACTCACTGCACCATGCTATTGTGGCAGAAATGTGTGATATTCACATTGAATTGTATTACAGGAGTAATGGTATACAATTATAGTAGGTATTTGTGATTAAGCTATAGCATGTGTGCACTTATACAGAGTGTTTTTCATACAAATAGGCTACCTAAAAACCATATACAGTGCACAGCATAAATGAGTACACCCCCTCTGAATAAATATAAAAGATGTATTTTCTTAATGATCACTAATATAATTTACATAATTCATGGAAAGATGGCAAAATCAGGAGTGCGGGAAGATGCTTTCGGTTGGGGGTGCTGTGTGTGTCCGTGTTGGGGGGGGGTTGGTGGCGCTAGCGTCACGTGTTCATGAGGATTAGGCTAATCATCCCATATAGAAAACATCACAAGTAAAATTAATCATGTTTATAAAGATAAACATGGGTTTCTTATAGCACACTTACAATTTACATTTCTGAGATCATTACAAATAAATTATTAAATGCTAAAACTGAATCAATTTAAATGAACAAACCTGGCCTTGCATTTGCAACCATATGAAAGCAGGGGGTGCTGCAGCCCCCTCAGCACCCCTACTTCCCGCATCCCTGGGCAAAATTTAAACACATTAAACATATACTTAATAAAAACAACAAAATATATGCCAATATTTTCTGTAAGATAAGTAAATTAGCCAATTTTGTTTAAATGAAGGATTGCAGAAATGAGTACACCCTAGATTTAATTCAGAAAATGTATAATATTCTAGTACTTAGTATGTCCTCCAGAACTTATATACTGCTCTGACACTTCTTGGCACTGAGTGTACCAGTTCATGACAAATGTTCACATCTGTGCTGTTTATCTCCTGGAGGACGACCTCCTTAAATGCTCTGGTCTTTAATGGGGAGTGTTGCTCATTTAGTCTCTACAGAATCTCTCACAGCAGCTCAAGAGTGTTAAGATTGAGTGAAATACATGTCCACTGAAGGATTTTCAACTCAGGAGAATTAATATCTTCATTGTCATTCTGAAAAAATTCCCAATAATGCAGTGAATGAGGGGAGGGTAGCATCTTCAGTTCCAGGTTTTTGTATTACATCACACAGTGGTGTGTGAATTCATGCCAGCATTGATAAAGCACAACTCCCTCACACCTTCAGCACTCATTCATCCCTATGGAAGAGCTTTACTACCACTGAACGTCACTATGGGTACCAAGCACTTCTCACTGTACTCCTCCTCTAGCAACAACAGAACATTTTGGATGCTGTTAGATCCGAAATGATTGACTTGGTCTCTCGAGACCAGAGTATGGATTCCCAGGATTCTATATTTTGTAAATATGGGCTCTGGAAGAGGTTAAATGGGTTTATTGTGCTTTGGCTACAGTAGGTAATTCTAGTGGTGACAACAACCATGCATGTCACGTCTGCAGGCTGCGTCATACTCCGTGAGATAAAGTGTCACTCTTTTCATAGCTCTTGCCGGCTCTGAGACACTTGCATGTTATTTCTCCTGCTATTTTTCTAGCAAAAATTCACTCATTACTAAATGAAAACTTAAAGTGAAGACCTGATTATTTCAGGAGCCTTATCACAAGTCCATAGTTTTTGAATGTTGGTGCTACTTCTGCTATATTTTCACACTTAAAACAATAATTTG
>NW_015505512.1:772612-785588 GCF_001515645.1 Sinocyclocheilus grahami | reverse complement strand
TTGGTCTCTTGAGACCAGAGTATGGATTCCCAGGATTCTATATTTTGTAAATATGGGCTCTGGAAGAGGTTAAATGGGTTTATTGTGCTTTGGCTACAGTAGGTAATTCTAGTGGTGACAACAACCATGCATGTCACGTCTGCAGGCTGTGTCATACTCCGTTAGATAAAGTGTCACTCTTTTCATAGCTCTTGCCGGCTCTGAGACACTTGCATGTTATTTCTCCTGCTATTTTTCTAGCAAAAATTCACTCATTACTAAATGAAAACTTAAAGTGAAGACCTGATTATTTCAGGAGCCTTATCACAAGTCCATAGTTTTTGAATGTTGGTGCTACTTCTGCTATATTTTCACACTTAAAACAATAATTTGATATTCCTCTTGTACCATTGTCATATTTTATGCTAAGAAATAAGTCACCTGGCAGTTCTCTCCCAAGTGGTTCCACTGCTGCCAGCATTAAGTCCGAGTATGATTCAGTGGGCTATACAACACTTTTAATTGTCAGGAAATGACTTGTCTTTAAAAGTTTTGGTTCAATATACTTACCTGTTGATCAAAAATAGCCTTAAACCTATAAACTTTTTTTTTGTTGTAATTTTCAGGAGGGTGTACTCATTTTTGCAACACAAAATTGTATCACTTTGATAAGAAAATCTTATTTTGCTGAATAATTTCGGCATTCTTCTTTGGTAATTGATCAAGCAGGCTTGTTGGAACATTACATCTCCGAAGAACCCTAACATGTCTTCTAAGTAAAGAGTAATAGCTGAAATTGTTCAGTTGTAGAGGGGGTGAACTCATTTATGCTGTGCACTGTAGTTGTATTTTTACCATGGTATTGAGGTGCTATATGTGTGGTTTTAACTGTGTTTATCATGATTTAAATGTATGCTACTATGGGAGACCAATGCTTAATTAAAAAACTTGGTCAGAAAGAATACATATAAAATAGAGATTGCTACATTTTTTACAGATGTTACTTAATTTGATAATGAACAAAAATTTACCTCCGCATCCTAACTCAAGCTACTATCAAATGTATCAAATTTCTAAGAGACAAAAAAGTGATATTATTATTATTAATATCATCAGGCAACCTAAACCGGTTTGTTTATTTGAAACGATATCACTCATTAGAACATGCAGAAACTAAGAAATTTATTTTTCTATTTAGATATTTAATTTGCTAAATCATTATAATGAGTCTAAATTAATGGTCTGGAGGTATTTGTGATTAAGCTATAGCATGTGTGCACTTATACAGAGTGTTTTTCATACAAATAGGCTACCTAAAAACCATATACAGTGCACAGCATAAATGAGTACACCCCCTCTGAATAAATATAAAAGATGTATTTTCTTAATGATCACTAATATAATTTACATAATTCATGGAAAGATGGCAAAATCAGGAGTGCGGGAAGATGCTTTCGGTTGGGGGTGCTGTGTGTGTCCGTGTTGGGGGGGGGTTGGTGGCGCTAGCGTCACGTGTTCATGAGGATTAGGCTAATCATCCCATATAGAAAACATCACAAGTAAAATTAATCATGTTTATAAAGATAAACATGGGTTTCTTATAGCACACTTACAATTTACATTTCTGAGATCATTACAAATAAATTATTAAATGCTAAAACTGAATCAATTTAAATGAACAAACCTGGCCTTGCATTTGCAACCATATGAAAGCAGGGGGTGCTGCAGCCCCCTCAGCACCCCTACTTCCCGCATCCCTGGGCAAAATTTAAACACATTAAACATATACTTAATAAAAACAACAAAATATATGCCAATATTTTCTGTAAGATAAGTAAATTAGCCAATTTTGTTTAAATGAAGGATTGCAGAAATGAGTACACCCTAGATTTAATTCAGAAAATGTATAATATTCTAGTACTTAGTATGTCCTCCAGAACTTATATACTGCTCTGACACTTCTTGGCACTGAGTGTACCAGTTCATGACAAATGTTCACATCTGTGCTGTTTATCTCCTGGAGGACGACCTCCTTAAATGCTCTGGTCTTTAATGGGGAGTGTTGCTCATTTAGTCTCTACAGAATCTCTCACAGCAGCTCAAGAGTGTTAAGATTGAGTGAAATACATGTCCACTGAAGGATTTTCAACTCAGGAGAATTAATATCTTCATTGTCATTCTGAAAAAATTCCCAATAATGCAGTGAATGAGGGGAGGGTAGCATCTTCAGTTCCAGGTTTTTGTATTACATCACACAGTGGTGTGTGAATTCATGCCAGCATTGATAAAGCACAACTCCCTCACACCTTCAGCACTCATTCATCCCTATGGAAGAGCTTTACTACCACTGAACGTCACTATGGGTACCAAGCACTTCTCACTGTACTCCTCCTCTAGCAACAACAGAACATTTTGGATGCTGTTAGATCCGAAATGATTGACTTGGTCTCTCGAGACCAGAGTATGGATTCCCAGGATTCTATATTTTTGTAAATATGGGCTCTGGAAGAGGTTAAATGGGTTTATTGTGCTTTGGCTACAGTAGGTAATTCTAGTGGTGACAACAACCATGCATGTCACGTCTGCAGGCTGCGTCATACTCCGTGAGATAAAGTGTCACTCTTTTCATAGCTCTTGCCGGCTCTGAGACACTTGCATGTTATTTCTCCTGCTATTTTTCTAGCAAAAATTCACTCATTACTAAATGAAAACTTAAAGTGAAGACCTGATTATTTCAGGAGCCTTATCACAAGTCCATAGTTTTTGAATGTTGGTGCTACTTCTGCTATATTTTCACACTTAAAACAATAATTTGATATTCCTCTTGTACCATTGTCATATTTTATGCTAAGAAATAAGTCACCTGGCAGTTCTCTCCCAAGTGGTTCCACTGCTGCCAGCATTAAGTCCGAGTATGATTCAGTGGGCTATACAACACTTTTAATTGTCAGGAAATGACTTGTCTTTAAAAGTTTTGGTTCAATATACTTACCTGTTGATCAAAAATAGCCTTAAACCTATAAACTTTTTTTTTGTTGTAATTTTCAGGAGGGTGTACTCATTTTTGCAACACAAAATTGTATCACTTTGATAAGAAAATCTTATTTTGCTGAATAATTTCGGCATTCTTCTTTGGTAATTGATCAAGCAGGCTTGTTGGAACATTACATCTCCGAAGAACCCTAACATGTCTTCTAAGTAAAGAGTAATAGCTGAAATTGTTCAGTTGTAGAGGGGGTGAACTCATTTATGCTGTGCACTGTAGTTGTATTTTTACCATGGTATTGAGGTGCTATATGTGTGGTTTTAACTGTGTTTATCATGATTTAAATGTATGCTACTATGGGAGACCAATGCTTAATTAAAAAACTTGGTCAGAAAGAATACATATAAAATAGAGATTGCTACATTTTTTACAGATGTTACTTAATTTGATAATGAACAAAAATTTACCTCCACATCCTAACTCAAGCTACTATCAAATGTATCAAATTTCTAAGAGACAAAAAAGTGATATTATTATTATTAATATCATCAGGCAACCTAAACCGGTTTGTTTATTTGAAACGATATCACTCATCACTGCTGCCAGCATTAAGTCCGAGTATGATTCAGTGGGCTATACAACACTTTTAATTGTCAGGAAATGACTTGTCTTTAAAAGTTTTGGTTCAATATACTTACCTGTTGATCAAAAATAGCCTTAAACCTATAAACTTTTTTTTTGTTGTAATTTTCAGGAGGGTGTACTCATTTTTGCAACACAAAATTGTATCACTTTGATAAGAAAATCTTATTTTGCTGAATAATTTCGGCATTCTTCTTTGGTAATTGATCAAGCAGGCTTGTTGGAACATTACATCTCCGAAGAACCCTAACATGTCTTCTAAGTAAAGAGTAATAGCTGAAATTGTTCAGTTGTAGAGGGGGTGAACTCATTTATGCTGTGCACTGTAGTTGTATTTTTACCATGGTATTGAGGTGCTATATGTGTGGTTTTAACTGTGTTTATCATGATTTAAATGTATGCTACTATGGGAGACCAATGCTTAATAAAAAAAATAAAAAAAACTAGGTCAGAATAAATTTAACCATATAAAACTGAGATTTCTACAATTTTTACAGATGTTACTGATTTTGATAATGAACAAAAATTTACCTCCGCATCCTAACTCAAGCTACTATCAAATGTATCAAATTTCTAAGAGACAAAAAAGTGATATTATTATTATTAATATCATCAGGCAACCTAAACCGGTTTCTTTATTTGAAACGATATCACTCATTAGAACATGCAGAAACTAAGAAATTTATTTTTCTATTTAGATATTTAATTTGCTAAATCATTATAATGAGTCTAAATTAATGGTCTGGTTTCTACAACTTTCACTTTGGAACAAAAATCTGGCTTTAAACTGGCTTTGAAAAATCTGGCTTAAACACGAAAACATTTATCGTGATAATTATCGATATCGACTGATATGAAAAGAAAATATCATGATAATGTTTTTGGCCATATCGCCCAGCCTATGTACTCCACATATTATTTACATTTTCTTTTCTTTTTATTTCCTAATTTTAATTCTCTCCATGTATAAATTTCATTGTATGATGGATCCAGTATTGTATAACCTCGCCATACTTTACTTGCAAATAACCTTGTTCCGTTTCGCTTGCCGCATGAATCTTTTCATTAATAAGAGACACAGAATATATATTAATGGTGATATCTGTATATACAGCTAACAATATCAATAAATGGTATCTTTAACTATAATTCCAATCTGTTCCCATCTTTAGAAAATCAAAATAGATGAAGGAAAAAACACATATCCACACTGCAGGAAGCAATATGCTACGAGCGCTTCAGAAGACTCATGGCTTCGTTTCTCACTTCTTTCCAGTGCAAACAGGCAGGTGGGCTGATGACCATTATTCATGGCCTTTAAATGACAGAGGAGGCTGAGCAGATTGTGTATCATTTCATCCATTATGCATGCAAAACCACAGAGCGGCGCAGAGAGAGTGGAAAGAGAGCGGGAGAGACAGACTTCAGCTACACCCAGTATAAGTCTCACTCCACCAGCGGGAGAAGAGGCCTAATCGCCTGCTCTCATTAGCCAAAATACGAGCGCACCTTGGCGGAGTTCACTCATTAAATACGATGGAGCATGGAAAAATGGATTTTGCTTGTTTATTTGACAAAAAGACTGGGTAAATCGCACAAAACCTGTTGAGAATGTGTCATATATTCAGCTCAAAATCAAAAGAAAAGACGGATTTTTTTAGATCATGATGTTTAAAGGTGTTGGAACGCCTGCTATGAAATGTGCCTGCCACATCAGTAATCACATCTGTCTTTGTGACAGCATGGGTTAAGTTGGGAGTTAGCCAATCAGAAAATGTTGTCTAGAAATGGGTCAGTGTGTAGTGGCGGTGCTTTACAGGGGCTACATTTAAAGATGGGAGTGTTTTACCAGTGTTAGTCTAGCTAAATCATGGTTATTTGCGAAAAAAAGTGCTTTGTGTCTCTAAATTCATTCATTTTAAAGGCACAATATTTAAGATTTTTTTATTAAAATATTCAAAAAACAGTGTTATATATTTTGCTGACTTGTGTACTTACGTTTCGAAGAATGTTTAATGTTCAGAGAAGAATGTTCCAGAGAAATAAGCAATTTTAACTAGTGACACAGACCGTGTCTGAATGTCATTGTGTCACCTGCCAATGACGTCATAACCCCTCGATTTCCGGTTTTGTTTTGTAGAAAACATCGAAACAAGACGCTTTAAATGGGTCATATGATGCGATTTCAATTTTTCCTTTCTCTTTGAAGTGTTACAAGCTCTTGGTGCAGAAAGAAGATCTGTAAAGTTGCAAAGACTAAAGTCTCAAATCCAAAGAGATATTCTTTATCAAAGTTAAGAGTCAACCACGTCTACCTAAAACGGCTCGTTCTAACACGCCCCCACATGTCTACGTCACGATGTGGGAAGATTTGCATAACACCGCCCAAATGTTCACGCAAAGAAAGAAGGCATAACTTTTATTCTCGCTGTGGTTTTGTTGTTTTATTCTCGCTGCCATGTCGTGAAGACGCGGTGTTTCGTTGTGAAAGCGAAACTACTTTGTTTGGTCTTCCAAAAGAGGACGATATCTGCTTCGTCATGCCTAGAGCTGATCCGTGCTGGTCGCTGAGGAAATACATCAACTTCACGCTGTGGACCACCGGATCGGCTTTCACCGTGGACGAAGCGGAGTCCAGCCCGGGGTCGTCACATGTGGTTGCCACAAGCCCTCCGGACACTCCTTCGTCGAATCTGCCGGCCACCGCTCACTGTGTGTGACGCTGTGTGTTTCATTGTGAAAGCAAAACTACTTTGTTTGGCCTTCCTAAAGAGGACACGACTAGAAATCATTGGTTAAGTTGTATTTACAACACTGTTCGAGAACAGTTCAACCCAAATATTCAGATGTGTGCAGCGCATTTTATGGAGGACTGTGACCTGTAACTTCATCCCCCTTCGAAAAAGACGAAGTCTGTCGTATGAGAATTTTTCGAGTAACGTAGACTAACCATGTTCCGTACACAATGATGTTCCGTACAGATGACTAAATAAATAAATACTTATATAAATAAATATTCGCTAAATAAATACTTCCAGGTCGTACATAAACTATATATCTGTGTCATCTTCATTTCTCCCTCTTTCACCCCCGATCAAGGCAGAGACCCACCCGCCGTTTGTTTCAGCTTTTAAAAAAATACTATTTGGCTTGCTACCGAGGCAGATAACATGGCTAATTAACTAGCAAACGTCAACTAGTTTCCTCCCTCACGTTACTTCACAGAGTGAGGAATAGCAGTCTAAAGTATGTACCGTACTTTTATGTGATTTAGTACAATAATTAAATTTAGCTATACGTTTAAGCCTCCTGCCATTGTTTACATTTGTTCAAAATCACACATTTAAAAAACAAAAAACAAACGTTGCCACTGTTTGAGTGTTGTACGGAGAGACCGTGTTTTGTGTGTGTGTGTGTGAGAGACACTCGCGCTCTCTCTTTCCTTATGTGTGTATGTGCACACATCGTCGTACCTCACCGCTCCAAACCATAGCTCCAAACTTAATCCAGGAAAGGTGAACATTCCTGCATCATAACTTGGACTGAAAGATGAATGTGTAGAAATCGAGCATGTCTCCAAAAACCTTGTTGAGCTGCAGGTTTAATGACTGCATTTTTAATTAATTTTTTTTTTCTTTACAGGAATTATGTTTTGATTATATTTTTGATTATTGAGCTGCAGGTTTAGGCTCACTTAAGTAACTGCATTTTTTTTTTTTCATTTATAGGGATTTTTTTTTTACAGAAAATTATTTATGTTCTGATTATTGTTGAGCTGCAGGTTTAGGCTCAACTTAAGTGACTGCAATTCATTAAGAATAATTTAATTATTTATTTTAATTATTTAGCCTGACATGTTTACTGTTCCAAAATGTTCTATATGTTTCTTAAGAATAAAATATATTGTGTTCAGTGGGGAAAAACATTTTTTTTTTTACTCAGACATTTAAAAATAACATATTTTAGAGCTGTAATCGCAATACCGTGATAGTAGATATATCATACCGTCAGAATCTCATACCGGCCCATGCCTAGTGTAGAGTAGCACTTGTTGTTTGTCATTTCTCTGATCACAAATGCAGACATGGTGTTATGTTTACGTGGCGCGATGCAACGCGTAAAAAGACAGTACAAGTCATTATAATCAGTAATTATGTCCCCACTGGATGCAACAAATGCCTCGTTTATAATGGGTTTAAAATGTTTTTGTCTCGTCGCTCCGGCCGGACAGGGCATCACAGTATGGTAAGGTGCGTAACATTTCCGTCACACGCTTGAGGTATTCGGCCAATCACAACGCACTGGATAGCTGGCCAATCACAGCACACCTTGCTTTTCAGACCGATGAGCTTTGTAAAAATCGACGTGTTTCAGAAAGGCGGGGCATAGAGGAGAAATAATAATGTACAGTATGTGAAAAATAATGTGTTTTTTTAACCTTAAACCGCATAAACACATTTCATTACACCAAATACACAAAATAATGTTCTTTTTAGCAACATCCTATGACCCCTTTAATATGTTATGCGTTTTATTAGACAGGTGACGACCACACAGAGTAGCATTATAACAGAACGTTCAAATGTATCTAGTATGATAAAACAGCGCTGCTTTTTTTTTACCCCACATACGCACGACCGGAAGGAGCGGAAGCGGTCGACTGTGGCATAATAAAAGCTCCGCTGCTTTCGAGCCGTGTGTCACGCTCGTTCAGCGGCCTCGTTTCGCTTCAACGGCTTTCAGCCTCACCCCGTTTCATTCTACAACATTAATAAATCATTAGCTCATCCATGAACATGATTTCTGCCCGAGGCCCGTCGGATTGCATCGGCTGTGGAGATAAAGACGACAACTCCCATGATTCCACACTCAGTCACGGCGTCATCAAACTACGCCTTTGTCTATTTGTTTATTTTGAATACGCGCCCTCTAGCGGCAAAAAATTACATATTGTGCCTTTAAGAAATCACCATTTAAATATCACAGCTAAAAAAAACTGTATGAATTTCTGTTCCAAAGTTTTGGATTTTTTTAAATGTTTTTTAAAAAGTCTTATGCTCAACAAGGATGCATTTTGTTTTATTAAAAATACATTAAAAACTATCATATTGTGAAGTATTATTACAATTTAAATGAACAGTTTTCTATTGTAATATATTTTCAAATGTAATTTATTAATGTGATTCAAAGCTGAATTTTCAGCATCATCACTTCACACACCACATATATATTGAACTAGGCAAACATCTTGACCACTGTTTTCCTGCAATTAAATTTTTGCCACTTCTGACTCTTTTAATTCCGTGTTGAACACTCATGATAACCACAAAATGCACTTCCCAAATGCTGATTTTCTCCATTAAAGAGCTAAGGAGGAAGCCGAACATCTCTGACGGCATTATAAACAGAACTGAAAACAAAAAGAAGAGAAAACATTGTGCTATTTTTCAGGTGTTATTTCTATTATTACGGTTGCAACCAACAGTGGTAGTTAGGGCAATAGGTTATAGACTCATGTTAAATTAGCTGTTAAGGGAGTGAAAAATTATAGAAAACTTCAAACTAATTTTGTAAGCAACCAAAGTTATTGACCTAACAATTGTAATGAGGAGCCATTGGTACCCTGGTTACGGTCTTATTACTACAAATGATACACTTAAACTACAGAGGAAATATGTTAAATATTCATAAGAGCAAGTACACAGTAGAATCAAGAGCTTTAGAGCTTGACCTCCATGAATTATTGACCAAACTATCAGTTTCCTCCTCTGTATGCTCTTTGATTGAAGGGAACAAATCAGGCCTTGTGTGCCTTTAGATATTCCACGAGATGACTTAAATCATTAAATGCTGGATGAAAGCACATCTATATTTGTGAGGAAGGAGGAAACACACTGAAGTGATGAACAACCGCATGAACTACATACAGAGGTCAGCCAATCAAAACAAAGACATTTACAAATAGTAGTCTTAAAGGTACAGTTGCAAAAACAGGCCGTGTGAGAGGCTGGAAAATGGTCATGTAAAGTGCAATATCTTTTGGACATGGGATTTTGGACAGGGTTGTGTAGTTTTCAATGGTAAGCTGTTTGTTTGTGAAGCGTCTCTCACTATAAACAGCATATGGAACGACAAAAAACAACAACTTCCTTTGTCGCCTCCAATTTTATAATTAATAACTGATGGGTTCAGTTTCCTCAACACGTTTGTCACAAAACAGCCCGTGGCATTCTCTGCATGACCTGCCTGCCTTTCACAATGTTCAAGCTGTGTTCTCGCTCCAGTTTTATACTCCTCCCATAGTGAGCGCAGCAAACTGAACAACAGCCCCTCCTAAAACAGCCGGCGGAGCCAGATAGCAGAAGTCACACAGAACAATGATATCAGCCCCGCAATAAACACCCAAGATGGAGGCGCTGGCCTGCGATTGGATCAAACAACCAGATCTGGAGAAAGATCTTAAAAAACCAGTTCGGGAGGATGAAATTTGACCAAGAACCTCAACGTTGGTCTCGTTCTACTTGGCATGTTGTATAACGGCAGATGCGATGTGGATTGGGCTAATTAATATGTGCAACTTACTAATGTTTACTGAGCTCTGATTGTGTCCGTGAGATGAATAGTGCTTTTGTTTGTTAATTCCCAGCCGTCTAAATGTTAGTATGGTGGTTAAAGGCCTGACAGAAGGTTAGAGAGCATGCTAAAGCACTAAGGTATCACTGCGCTCATGACGCGTCATGTGGTTTTTATTATTATATTTGTACAGCCATTGTTTATCAGACAAGTCATCTGTGTTCCAGTGGCAATTTATTCAAATATGGTTCTCAAACGAGCTCTCTCTTCCTCTCTACACATTCAGTAGACTCTGCGTGGGGCTAGTGTGAGAGAATTTCGAGCTGACAGAACTGTCACTTGCCTTACTGGGCCAATAAGTTATAACATGTGCATCTCCAAGTGATTTTATGAAACAAAATTAATGTAAGCACAGTCAGTTACAGAATGTCTGAAAAATGGGACAAAACGTCTAGGGATGCATGATATTATCGGAACGTTATCAAAATCGGCTGATAAAGGCTTAAAATGTAAACATCAGCATCGGCTGATTTGAAAACATTACCAATATGCCTTGCCGATAAGGCAACTAACTCACACGTGTGCAAGATGTGTTAGCGATAAGATCATGTCAGCAGTGTGGTCATTCTTGAAGTGAACTTTTGCCTGAATGATTGGATCTCTGCATTTAATTTTAGATTCTATGTAACAGTCAACAGAGAGTCAACAGTCACTAGCGCGTGCAGTAGCCCCAGATGCTAAAGCCCATCCTGCAAGGCATTTTTTATTAATCTAGGGGGCGCTGTTGGCCTACTGCTAATTTGTTTCAAAACAATATATATCGGTATTGGCATCAACAACAAGCAAATATCGGCATATCGAATATCGGCAAAATCTAATATTGTGCATCCCTAATCTGGGAATTGTTGTGAACGCAGGCTATTTGACCCGTCGCTGTCTAACAGTTAATAAAACTTAATATAGAATTGTTTTGATTTTTTATTCATTTGTAATTATTATTAAAAAGTACTTATAATTAAAAAAAGTAATTAAATAAAAAACACAAATTTGATATTCAAAACTGGTAAAAGCCAAGTAATCTAGCTGATTTTTGTTGAAATTGTGAGAATTATTTGTGATAATCTTTGAAACATAACTTAGATTGGGTTGAAAATCAGTAAATAAAAACATGTATGCTAATTGTTTTTATAAAGAGGGTATATGAATTAGTAGTAGGGCTGGGGGTATTTACACAAATTTCAAAACAACAAAATAAGTCAGTCTGGATGTGTACAGCTGCGGTGCTGGTTCATAAATAAAGAGGACGCATTTAATATATAAATTTTATATATTGATTACACTGATAATAATAAGAAATGTTTCTTGAAAAGCAAATCAGTATATTAGAATGATTTCTGAAGGATCATGTGACTCTGAAGACTGGAGTAATGATGCTGAAAATTCAGCTTTACATCACAGGAATAAATTACATTTTATATTATATTAAAATAGAAAACAGTTCTTTTAAATATATTTTTCAACTCATTTAGGCCGATACCGATATATTTCCTTTTGTTTGGAAACAACACCAAGTCTCTCCTGTGCAGAAATTATAAGCAAAATATTTGTAATTTTGGTTAGTTTTTAACAAGAACTTATTTGTTAGAATTAAATAAACAATAATGAAGGTTTTTGACAGTAAACTGAAGCTTTGAAAATACTATAAACTATATATCAATTGCTGCATTTTTTTTCTCAGAAAGATGCAGTGTTAACCCTAATATTTTATTTTAAGACTTAACATTTGTATGGTCTAAAGCAGGGGTGTCCAACCCTGCTCCTGGAGAGCTGCCATCCTGCAGATTTCAGCTCTAACCCCAATCAAACACACCTGAACCAGCTAATCAAGGTGTTCAGGGTTGCTTGATAATTACAGACAGGTGTGCTGGAGCAGGGTTGGAACTAGGGATGCACCGATACCGATAATGGTATCGGTATCGGGCCCGATACTGGTCTCCTGTTCTCGTACTCGTTAAAATGCCCCGATACCAAACGCGATACTACACAGCATGTGATAAGCGCCATATTCAGACAAAGAAACACAAACAACAGAACAACAGACAGCAGAAAGGAGTTAAGGATGTCTACTACAAAGTATATGTATCAATACAAAAGTGATATAACGGTAGGGAGAGGGAGAGAGAGAGAGAGAGAGAGAGAGAGAGAGAGAGAGAGTGCAATTCTGTTATGTGATCTTTATTGATGTTCACTCACTTAGTGCACGCATCATTTGGATTAAAACGAAATCGTAAAAATAAAACCATTCATAGGGGCATTCACTATAAACATCATTTATTTTCAACCTTAGGCATACATGACTTCCTGGCGAAAGTGAAACTAACAGCCTGTGTGAAATGCGCTAGACTGTACTACTGTCCTCTCATTCTGCATCAGTACAAATACCTGCACGCGTTGCACGTGTTTTGCTTGCTTGCCAGATATAATTTTTTATATTTTTTTACTAGTGGGTGTAGGACACTATAGTTCATTTATGTAAGTGAGGATAGCAAAATAAAGTAAACTGTGACATATTATACATACATACAGTGGACTACCAGTAAAACTGATAAAAATTTGGGTCCAAAAACTATTCAGACCGAGTCTGGGAAAAAAACTGAAGGTTGAGGTTTGCATGAAGCTGGGTGACAGCATGCCCAGGAGACTACATGCTGTCATTAAGGCTAAGGGTCACCCGACAAAGTATTCATAGTTGTGTAAATACTGTCATACTAACAGCTGTCTGAATTATTTTGGTTG
>NW_015505512.1:770225-772301 GCF_001515645.1 Sinocyclocheilus grahami | reverse complement strand
AAAATTAAGAATAACAAGGGCTCTGACAAAAACTGCCTTCCCTGGTGTTGGTTGAGTGTAGTACTCCCACAGTAAACTCGTTATTTTAAAGATTTAATTTAAACTCTTTATTTTTTGGCAAACTCTTTATTTAATGGGTTTACCATTAAAATTAAAACATGGAAGAAATAGCGTATTGTGTGATTATTCTTTTAAACAAAAGTTGTAATAATTGTTGTAGTAGTCAGGGGTTAAAACTAAAAATAATCTTTTGACTGAATTTTTCCTCAGCCAAACCCCATTCCTCAGCCATACCTGTCACACTCCCAGTTTAAGAGCAGTGTTTTTCTTCTTGTAATCAAGAGCGCTTGTCCTCCTAATTTAAAAAAAATTTAAGAGCACCTTCTGATCAATAATCAAACATTTTGATAATAAATTAGCCTTCCTAATATGAGGTGAAGTGATTTACAGGGGCATTTTTTAAAATTTATATTTAAAACAATATAATAAGAAGTAGAATAAGACATAAGTTACCAATCATGAAATTAGTATTAATGAAAAATTAATTTGTACTACAGAGGGTGCACAAAAAGAACACAAAAGTGGCTTGTAGGTACATTTTCAGACATTCAATGAGGCTCAGAGGTGGCATAAGTGCAATTAAATTCATAAATTCATGTGGAGATTAATGTTTTAAATAAAAAAATTTGAATACAGAAATATTAAATGATTTAAATAACTTCAATTATACCTAAAAATGAAACTGAAACCGCCAGCAGGTGGTGGAAAATCACAGATTTTTATCACTGATTCATTCATTCAATTGATTCGTTCGAATGGCTGATTCACTCGGGAATGAAGCAAGTGACTGTCTTTATGAATGGGTAATCATGAATCACTGACTCACTAGATTCGTTCAAAAACGCACTTTCATTCATGAATGAAACACCGCTGTGTTTGCTTTTAGAGATGCGCAGCGCTGAGCCGTTACTTTATTTGGAACTATTTTCGTTGATGAAACAGAGCAAAATCAAATCTGTCTCTCTCCTCATCGCGAGTGAGTTCTCCAGACTCAAAAGCACGTGCAAATGATAAGTTCAGTCATCTGTCATCGCGTTATAAGCGCGGAACCTGCGGGAATGAGTATAATTATTATTAATAGCCGCAATCCTGCGCCTGAAATTCAAGACCAGCTCTGTGTTCTCTGCTAATTACCCGACTGTGAATGATGCGAGAGGCGTTATGTTGTCAGTGAAAAGCTGCAGCCGTGGTGGGGAGGATTTTTGGTGTGCTGGTGTTCTGACAAATAATGCTACCTATCAGATTATGCTACCAACAAATCGTCAGAACACCGGCAGAACAACAACAATGCGCTACATGTTTCTTTTCCCCTCATTTTTTCCAATTGATGGAAATCCGTCGTAGCGACGGAAAACTTTCATCCCTGAGTAGTATTATGTATAGAATACTGCACCACAGTAATATATTTCTGATAATTTCATTAAGCTAACCCAAACTATATTATGACGGGTTATGAAGAACTTGTTTCTGTAGGTCTATGTAAATGATATGAAGATAGTTTTACTCCAATGAAATGGTCAAATGCTCATGAAGTGACTCTTAGAGGGAGTCAGAGCAGTTCTGGAGATGTTGTTCATGTATTTATGTCCTCATGTAGTGAGACAACAGAAGCGTATGTGTAGAAAACATAACCGCGTGTCTGTGCCATTTACATACACAGAGACACACAGAACATGCTGGATTCATATTTAAATAGTATTTTTGCGGCTTAATATTTACAGATACTAGTCCATATTGCAACTCTATTTAAGTGTACTGACCTACTTTTGATTAATTCATCCAAACTTACAGTAACATACAGTACAAACATACAGTAAATTCCATTTATACGACTGATTCCGCGATTCCGTCCGTGTTTTCCGCATCGCGGAAATCATAGATAATATTGAGGTGTTTTGCAACTTCAGTGTAACGTTAGTGGATTGGGAGCTATTGCAACTTAAGCAACGTCTGCTGCTGCCTTACCTTTGAGAGACAACTGATGCGTGATCACTGAAGCAGCTCCAGTTAGCAAGC
>NW_015505512.1:767524-769768 GCF_001515645.1 Sinocyclocheilus grahami | reverse complement strand
TGTGTTTGCGTGTTTGCTTTTAGAGATGCGCAGCGCTGAGCCGTTACTTTATTTGGAACTATTTTCGTTGATGAAACAGCAAATCTGTCAAATGATAAGTTCAGTCATCTGTCATCGCGTTATAAGCGCGGAACCTGCGGGAATGAGTATAATTATTATTAATAGCCGCAATCCTGCGCCTGAAATTCAAGACCAGCTCTGTGTTCTCTGCTAATTACCCGACTGTGAATGATGCGAGAGGCGTTATGTTGTCAGTGAAAAGCTGCAGCCGTGGTGGGGAGGATTTTTGGTGTGCTGGTGTTCTGACAAATAATGCTACCTATCAGATTATGCTACCAACAAATCGTCAGAACACCGGCAGAACAACAACAATGCGCTACATGTTTCTTTTCCCCTCATTTTTTCCAATTGATGGAAATCCGTCGTAGCGACGGAAAACTTTCATCCCTGAGTAGTATTATGTATAGAATACTGCACCACAGTAATATATTTCTGATAATTTCATTAAGCTAACCCAAACTATATTATGACGGGTTATGAAGAACTTGTTTCTGTAGGTCTATGTAAATGATATGAAGATAGTTTTACTCCAATGAAATGGTCAAATGCTCATGAAGTGACTCTTAGAGGGAGTCAGAGCAGTTCTGGAGATGTTGTTCATGTATTTATGTCCTCATGTAGTGAGACAACAGAAGCGTATGTGTAGAAAACATAACCGCGTGTCTGTGCCATTTACATACACAGAGACACACAGAACATGCTGGATTCATATTTAAATAGTATTTTTGCGGCTTAATATTTACAGATACTAGTCCATATTGCAAATCTATTTAAGTGTACTGACCTACTTTTGATTAATTCATCCAAACTTACAGTAACATACAGTACAAACATACAGTAAATTCCATTTATACGACTGATTCCGCGATTCCGTCCGTGTTTTCCGCATCGCGGAAATCATAGATAATATTGAGGTGTTTTGCAACTTCAGTGTAACGTTAGTGGATTGTGATCTATCGCAACTTAAGCAACGTCTGCTGCTGCCTTACCTTTGAGAGACAACTGATGCGTGATCACTGAAGCAGCTCCAGTTAGCAAGCACTTTCGGAGTGCGAGTGAATTCCGCTTTGAATGGTGGGACTCATGACTCCCAACAAATCAGATGAGCGGTGGGCGGAGACTGCTTTAGGCCACAGAGTGGTGAGTTCTGATAGGCTGCATCAGAGCCAAATAGCACGTTTAAAAATTAAGTTATTTTATCGGCGAATTGGTTTTGAAAATGACCGATACCGATAATCATAAAAATGCTTAATATCGGCGCCGATAATCGGTTGACCCCTATTGGACACCCCTGGTCTAAAGCAAAAGAGTTGTAAAAATTCTGAAAATCTTTTAGAGCTTATGATTTATTTAAAAAAATTAAACGCATTACACATTAACGAATAAATTATTTAATTTACAAGTGTCATGTTTGTGATTTTTTTTCATGTAAGCTATAGCTTCTGACCTTTAAATCAAAACATACTTTTATGACATCAATTACTATTTTATTTAATCAGAAACACAGTTAAAATTTTATTTATGTAGGCTATTTTACTTTTAATTTAATTAGAAGTAGGCCAGCAGTGCCCCCTACAGATTAAAACTCCTTACAGAGCGGGCCTTAGGACCTGGGGGAGGGCTGTCACTGCTGCCGCTGCACGTGCTATTACTGTTACCCTCATTCTGTAAGCGCTTTCACAGATTAAATGCAGCGATCCAAAAGACAGGGCTCTAATCTTACTTTTCTTTTTAGCGCTTGTGCTCCTAATTTAAAAAGTTTAGGAGTACAGTCAAAAATGTAGGAGCACCTTCTAATCAGTAATCCAAAATTTACCTTCCCATTACCAGGTGATATTTGACTCCTTAAAGTGATTTACATGGAATTTTGTTTTTACATTTGTAATGGCATTTTTCTAACTTTATTAAAAAGTATGTCATATTTTATGTCAAATTAAAAAAATTTTAGAATTATTCCGCTTTTAAGAACAAGCAGCAGATATGCCGGTTTCTCGGCAGTGGGCGGAGCAAATGCGCGAACAGCTCTCGTTGGTTGGCGCTCAACTATTGCCGTCCCTGTTTTGATTTCAGCAAATCAGTTCGAGCGAATGCTGACAACGTGATTAATATTCATGAACCCAGCAGATAATAATAGTAGTAGTAGTATCTTTTAATAATAATTACTATTACCTATGACCAACAATA
>NW_015505512.1:762256-767477 GCF_001515645.1 Sinocyclocheilus grahami | reverse complement strand
CAATTAAATTCATAAATTCATGTTGAGGTTAATGTTTTAAATATTAAATTTTGAATATAGAAACATTAAATGATTTAAATAACTGAAAAGATACTTTAAAAATTAAACTAAAACTGCCAGCAGGTGGCGGCAAGTCACTGATTTTATCACCGAATCATTAATTCAATTGATTCGTTCGAACGGCTGATTCAATCAGGAACGAAGTACGTGACTGTCTTTATGAATGGGTAATTGAATCATTGACTCACTAGATTCGTTTAAAAACGCAGTTCATTCATAAACGAAACACCGCTGTTTGAATGGAGATGCGCAGTGGCTCAGCTGTTACTTTGTTTGAAACTATTTTCGTTGACGAAATAGAGCAAAATAAGGCAATTGTGTTGTTGTCAGACAATATAAGTCGCTTAATATTAACTTCTTGTTTAATGAACTGTTGTACTGAATATCACATTTGCAAACTCCCTTAATAATCATTAAAAGCGGTCACTCATCTTAGTTCATCGCGATCTCACAAAACTCCATTATAATCGACGAAGCTCCCTACACTGCACAATGAATCTCTTATTTACACCGTCAACACTTTGTTTGTTATAATGAGAGGATACGTCTGTGATACATTACTCAACGCTGCAGAAACGCACAAGTACGTTAGAACCTTTGAAGCTCCCTCAGCGCAAACACAAATATGCTGATCGGGTCAGTCGCACAGGTGCTCCTTAGTATTATTTCATAGTCGCACGCAGTAGTTTTCGGTCGCACTGTAGAGCCCTGAAAAGAGTGAATCTAATCATCATTCAGACAAAACTTTGCTTCAAGAATGAACCACACTGTTGACGTGATCTAATCGCTAGCACACCCTGAGCACATGTGAGTTAATGTATTAACTCATTTGAGTTACAATAGCCTTTTAGATGAAATAGATGAATACTGGAACGCTTGACAAAGTCTGTGAATAGAAACGAGAGCTTCCAGAAATTCCTGATGAGCAGACAGGTGTAAGGTGAACGTTAGAGGTGTGACTACATTTGGCCTCCCTGGAGCACGGCCCAGCCCTGCCCTGCCTCAATCACAACCACCGCAGTCACACACACACACACTAACATGTTATTTGTGCATGTTTGACTAAGCTTACGGAAACAAAATGTATCTAAAACCCTTTATTAGGTGATTTTAACCTCATAAAAAACTCACTTACTGGGAAGTCCCCAAAAAGAAAACGGTTAAAAATGGGTCAAATAACGTCCTGATTAAATTGTAAAAGAAAAACAGGGTTAGTATTTAAAATTATAATTGTTTTAATTTGATCAATTTTCAGTTTTCTTTGGTTGGAGAATATTTCAAAATCTTTATATTTCGAACAGATTTCACTAATTAACCATTCGTGAGACTGCCCAACTAATTCATTCAAAATGTGCAATATAAAACAAATAAATAAATAAAATGTAAAAAAAATAATAATAATAATAAATTATTTTGTGAGAATAAGAGAGACTTTTTTTTTTTTCTGGACTCCTTTTTAATGGTTAAATTACATTTTATTAATCAAAACGCATGTCTAATTAATTAAAATCATGAAACTTAAACAATTTAACAATAGTAATATATTTTTGCCAATGCCCTCAAATTAAACCAAACTTTTATTTTGATGGGTTGCCGTGAATACCTTTACATTTCTGTGTGTGTATGACATGATGATAGTTTTACTCAAATGAAACGGTCAGATGCTCATGAAGTGACTCTCAGAGCAGTTCTGGAGATGTTGTTCATGTATTTATGTCCTCATTAGTGATGTCTCGTCCTGCTGGGAGACGGCATCACAGTACGGTAAGGGGCGTAACATTTACGTCATACGCTTAAGGCATTCGGCCAATCACAACGCATTGGATAGCAGTGCTGGGAGGTATGACCAAGTTGTGCAGTTTTATATCACCCTTTTTACATTTCTAGAAGCAGAAGTCATCTTAGTTGGGTAAGCTTCTATAGCGGTCAACAGAAACTACAACTTTAATAATTATTGCATTCCAATGTTTCTATGACTTTGGGGAACACGAGCGATTGATTATGTTGGTCAGAGAGAGAAAGTTGTCAAATTTGCTGTCATAGAGCGTTCTAAGTCAATATACTGCAGTATTTCCTCTCTCAATCAGTAGAAAATATGGTTAACACCCGGTCATGCATGAAAAAAAATACCGTCAAGTACCGTGAAACCATTATAATTTTGAAAAATACCGTGAATATAACTTTTTGGTCATACCTCCCAGCACTGATATATATATATATATATGTATTGTTGTATAGATTACCTAATGGTGTATGTCTAATTTCTGCTGTCTGTCAGAGCAGTTCTAAGACTGATTGTTATTCTGTAATGGACAAATCTGCTCAACTTGATGAAACCCAAGGTAATGTTGCTATGCATCCTTTGCCACAAGGAGAAAAAAAAAACTCTATAGCTGATAATGCATGATAATACCATTGAGGAATTACAATACCGTAGCTTATCTCACAAGAATATCATACAAAACCTGCTTGTATCATGCGTTCTGCATTCAGAGCTAAACAACGGACCCGAATTGGCTTGACAGCATTTCCTAATTACTGCATTTTTGCCATTGCAATTTCTGAAATGAAATTAACACAAAATTCACCAAAAAAATATATAATCCATCAACAAAACTATTGGCAGATTTCAGAACGACAAACAGAAGAAATGTTATGTTAATAATCTCAAAATGGAGACATACTCTGGTAAAAAAAAAAAAGACTAATCAGCTTCACTGATGAAAATTAATACATGCATTCACAAGCTCTCCAGAGACGAACATCCACATCCATCATTGGGCAATGAAAACTACATTTCAGCCAATCGGTCTGATTCATACTTCTTCCTCTGCTAAACATCAAAACAAAATTCATTCAAACTGGACCGGAGACAGAGCAGCCGCATCAAGAAGACTGTGGTGAGGAAATGAATGCAGGAAGGTACAGGTCACAAACTAATCTGATACCAAAGGAAAACCGACAGTAACAAACATCATCTGTCCAAGCATGACTTCCTCTCCCAGATGAGACTGAACAGGGTTTCATGAGAGGCCTGTCAGTGCTGGAGTCTGCTGTGGCACTGACCTATGAATACTGCAAAACAGGTGGTTACAGCAACCTGCGGCACACAAAACTCAAGGTCAAGTGGAACAGGACGGGTGATTTCACTCTCACCTGTATACACACAGTTCATTCTACTTATTTTTCAGAAGATAAGTACCTGTAGACAGTACTGAGTACTGATTTGAAATGTGCAGATATTACTACATTAAGAATAATAGTATGTATTCCTTTTATAAATCTAAAGTATTATACTATGTATGTAGGTAGGAACGAACAGTTCGTATATAGGATATTATAATCCGTTTTTTAGTGCAACATTTTTTACAGTATTCGTATTATTATAATGTGGAAATAATATTAATGTTTCATTTAAATTGCAAAAGGTCTTTACATGTGATTGTACAGCCTACACATTATTCTGATATATGTGTGTGTGTGTGTGTGTGTGTGTGTGTGTGAGTGTGAACAGAGAGAGAGAGCGAGAGAGAGACTGTAATGCATTATTGCAATGTTTACTTTTGAAGGATTTTTTAAATTATTTTTTATTTTAAAACACAAATTTTTTTCTATGAGAATAATCTCATTACTTTAATGTGGAAATAATATTGATATTTTATTTAAATTGCAAAGTATTTATATGTGGTTGTACAGACTACAAATTATTTGGATTAAAGAAGAAAAAATAGAAGTGTATTACAATAATGATAATCTAATTTAAGAACCTTCAAAAGTGAACATTACCAGGAGGATTATGCAAATATCACGATACATGATACATGTATCATTTAGTAGAACATTATATATTAAAGGGGTCATATGATGCTGCTAAAAAGAACATTATTTTGTGTATTTGGTGTAATGAAATGTGTTTATGCGGTTTAAGGTTAAAAAAACACATTATGTTCCACATACTGTACATTATTGTTTCTCCTCTATGCCCCGCCTTTCTGAAACACGTCGATTTTTACAAAGCTCATCGGTCTGAAAAAGCGAGGTGCGCTCTGATTGGCCAGCTATCCAGTGCGTTTTGATTGGCCGAATACCTCAAGCGTGAGACGGAAATGTTACATACCATACTGTTGATGCCGTGTCCGGCCGGAGCGACGAGACAAAAACATGAAAACCCATTATAAACGAGGCATTTGCTGCATCCAGTGGGGACATAATTACTGATTATAATGATTTATACTGTCTTTTTATGCATTGCGTTGCATTGCATCGTGCCACGTAAACATAAAACTCTGTCTGTGAGTTTGTGATTTGTGATCAGAGAAATGACAAACAACAAGTGCTACTCTACACTGCCCAAAACTCGCGTTTGAATCATCAGTGGCAAATCCTTTAAATGAAAACGTACTTACGTGAGTCAGAACTGCCGGCATTTTAGTCTAACATTACTCTCCCAGGATCAGTAAACAGTCCTCCATAAAATGTGCTGGACACATCTGAATATTTGGGTTGAAGTGTTCTTGAACAGTGTTGTAAATACAACACTATTCCAGTCTAGTCGTGTCCTCTTTTGGAAGACCAAACAAAGTAGTTTCGCTTTCACAACAAAACACACAGTGCCTTCACGACATGGTTGCAGCGTCAATACTCCAGCGAGAATAAAAGTTACACCTTCTTTCTTTGTGTGAACATTTGGGCGGTGTTATGCAAATCTTCCCACATAGTGAGGTAGACGTGGGGGGCGTGTTAGAACGAGCCGTTTTAGGTAGGTGTGGCTGACTCTTAACTTTTATAAAGAATATCTCTTTGGATTTGAGACTTTAGTCTTTGCAACTTTACAGATCTTCTTTCTGCACCAAGAGCTTGTAACACTCCAAAGAGAAAGGAAAAATTGAAATCGCATCATATGACCCCTTTAAACTACAGTGCTATTTCCACTTCCATGGCAGAGTTTTCTATAAGGACGTGTACACAAAAAGCATGACGTCAACATCCAGAGAAGTGTCAGTGTATGCGCTGCTTGAATGAGGAAATGACTTAAGCACAGCAGATGAATATCTTATTGGTTTTGATTCCCCTACATGGAACAATATAACTCCCAAGGACACTGCGACTTTAACTTCATCTGTCTGTCTGTGTGTGTGTGTGTGTGTGTGTGTGTGTGTGT